>NC_092184.1:4443107-4743107 GCF_043641665.1 Enoplosus armatus | reverse complement strand
CTAACCCCGCCCCCCCGCCCCAAACTCCCCAAAGCCACCAGTCGCTGTAGGAGGAGGCCTGCATGTGATCCATGTCAATTAGGATCTCATGGTTTTGCTCACATTGCCTCATGTGAGGGTCCTGCCCTGGCAGTTGACCACAGAAACAGCACATAGGTAATTCCTTTTCTGTCCTTCAAATACTAGAGTAGAATTGTGATCCTTCCGTCCTTGGGCATTTTGGGCGTTTGACCTTTTGTGTTTGTGCACAAGTACTGGTTTCTGCCAGATGAGTTGCATTTTCACAAAGTGTTTATAAAACAGGAGAACAAAATTGCATATGATGCTTGTGTAGACCTGGCTTGTGCAGCAAGAAAATTAGAATTCCATGTTTTTCATATGATGTGGTTAAATCCAATTAGAAAGATGTTCTATTGATTTTGACTGAGCTTGCAATCTGTACAAAGTAGTTAATTTCCTTAATATTTACACTTATTGTCCTGTGGCAGCTTGTTTGATGATGACATTGACATTGTAGGCCAACCTGGCGGTATACAACCACACTGCAGTGGATTTTTTGGATCTTATGCTGATTTAGATGTTTTTGTATTAGCAAGATAATATACACTCAGTGTATGCAAATGCAAGTGCTCTTTAATGGTGCTTAACATTGTAGTGCAGCCCTCACTTGTCTTAAGTCTTGAGAGGTCAGTTTTAGGTGATTCCTTGGTTGACTGTTGTTATTTGTTGTATGTACACTTTTTGAAGGGGATTCATGTGTTGAGTAGTGACATCTGTGCAAAATATTTCACCAGTAGTTTAAACAGGCATTTCTGTAAGAAATAGAGGCGCCGTGTAAATACAGCTGGCAGAGTCACAGGCACACACAAAAACACACTCGCATTTTATTCATGAATCGCCAATTGTAGTATACAGTTTCTGAAATCAAATCAGTGTTTATTCTTCCAACAGTGTGTCAGGTGTTCTCTCAAAATACAGAATACATTTTTTTGTTGTACTGTTTAGTATCAGAAATCTCCATGACGTTTTTCAGCCCAAATTGTGCCTCAAGGTCTGTCAGCTGGTAATTGTGATGTTTCTTGATTCTTCTTAAGAAAATTACTTTTGTAAACCCTTGTTTGACTCCCTCAAATGCAAATAACTTCACTTTAACAGTGGTGCGTGGTAATTTATGAAACTATAGACTTAATGTCTGATGTTAGATTTTAGACAACCATATCAAGCCTCTGTACTTGTTTTTCACATGATCTGCGACAGCTGAAAATAAACCACTAAATGTTCTGGGGGCGTTTTCCCATTGTTTTTTTTTAATTTTTACATTTACATTTCCAAAAGCCAGAGGTGGCTGGCAGTCTGAGCCACAGCCCATGAGAAGATGAGATATGTAACGTCTCTTCATCTGTATTCTTTACATATACAGGCCAGAGGATGGAGAGCTGGAGGAAGGCGAGCTGGAAGATGATGGGGGAGATGTGGCGGAGGAGGAGATGGGTGGAGGTATGTCCGCAGTAGGGGGAGGCGGAGACGGGGGTGATGAAGCAGGCGGAGGAGGTGAAGCAGGAGGGGAAGGGGCTGGAGAGAGGCCTCAGCGAAGTAAGGAACGCCACGCCAGCAGCAATTCGGACGATGAGAGATCCCACCGTCGCAAGAGGAAGAGGAAGAAAGAGAAGGAGCGAGAAAGGGAGAAGAGGAGGTCCAAGAAGAAACGCAAATCCAAATACAAAGTAAGAATATTGAGAAGTGTAGAACTGAAATAGACTCACGAGATCTGCCCTTTATTGAAAAGATACAAACCAAGTTCTTGTAACAATCTTAAACTTGATTTAACTGGATCAGAGAAGGCAAGACACCCCCATCATGGAAAGAGGCGTTCAGCCCTGATAAGCCTTGATGCAGAAAAGGCTTTGATGGGGTTAGTTGGGAATTATTATATCAAGCGCTAGAAACATTTGGCTTTACCGAAGATTCAGTTCAATGTATCAAAGCAATTTACCAGCAACCTACTGCAAGGGTAAAGGTGAATGGTTCCTTATCTGAGAGATTTGTGTTAGAAAGGGGAACAATACAGGGATGTTGTCTTAGTGATACCCTGTTTGTTATCTATATTGAACCATCGAGGACAGGGAACATAGAATTGGCCTTTTTCGCGGATGACGTGATGGGAATCATAAAAAATGTATTTACACAGTAAATTAATTAATTTACTGTGCAGGATATAAATTGATTATTTCCAAAACTCAAATTCTCCAATTCAGTGATGCACCTTCAGAAGAGATCAAAGAAAATAATGATTTTTAATGTGATTAACGATGTATCAAATACTTAAGGGCGTATATAACAAAACATTTATCAATGTTGTATGGGAGTTTTCATGATTTGAAGGGTAAATATCAACAATCAAGGCATGTTTAGATCGAGAATATTACAACAAAGAACTAAGAATGGAGGCGCCAGAAGAAATAATCCAATGGTAGAAGTGATGGTCAGTGCATATCATCAACAAACATTGAGGATTATTTCTAAAAATCTGTACCTCAGTATTGAATGAGGTATTAGGATATATAATCTCCAAGAAGTGTTCCATTTTATACTTGGGCAATATAACTAAAGTGGTGCTGAAGGAAGATAATTACTTGGTCAAAGTTCTACACACAACTGGCAGGAAGTCCATTACAAGAAACCAGAAATATTTGTGATGGAAAAAATGACTTATTCGTTAAGAGTGAAAGAGTTTAACAGAAAATGGGAAATAGTTTAGAAATAAAGACATCAGCACTGTATAATTATACTGACAATAATGTAAATTATGGTATGAAAGCTTTATTAAGCAAATAGTACTGTAAACATTACCAGTTGTAAACTGTAACCTCTTTGCAGTTGTATGTTTTTCCTCTCTGAATATATGTTTCACTCTCTCTCTCAGCGTCATGCGTCCTCTGATGACGACCACTCAGATTTCAGTGATGACTCTGACTACAGTCCCAGTGAGAAGAGGAAGTACAGAGAGTACAGTCCACAGTACCCCCCTTCTGTAAGTCTTAAGAACTAACCTTCCCCATACTTGCATTAAAATCTTGACAAATCTATTTTAATTGGATGTTTTTTAAGTAAAATATTTCATTATTCCTGACATGTCAGTATTAAAAAATAAAATAAAATGGGGAAAGTAAAATCACCTCATACATTTACCCGTCTCTAGTCTCATGGGGGCTACGGCAGCTCAAAGAAGGGCAGCTACATGAAGATGGACAAGCAGAGTTATGTAGGCTACGATGAGTATGACGATGACAACTTTGAGGGAGAGGAAGACGAGGACATGGTGGAAGAAGACTATGACGATTTCACTAAGGAGCTCAACCAGTACCGCAAGGCCAAGGAGGGAGGAGGCGGCCGCGGCGGACGAGGTGGGTCCATGGCAGTCGAATTAAAGCTGTTGAAGTTGAAAATAGACCTGTTGCATTACATATTCTGCTGCATGCTAAATATTTGCCCAGTTGGGATTTAATCCAGTTCAAACATATCGGATAAAGTCCGTAAATGGACACACAGCAGGTCCTCTGTCTTTTCTTAAACTACATTTATAAAGGTGTATTTATTTAATAGGCTTGTAATATTATACTTTGAAAGTGTATGATATTTTAATATTTCACTAAAAGTTTTCATGGACCTTTCAGAAAGTAAACACGCTTTTCAAATAATGTGCCACTGTGTGACAAAAGCTTGGTAGCAGATTCACCGCCTTGTGCTTGCTGTTTGACTTGCTACTCATTTCATTCATTTGCACAGCTGTGGACAGATGAATGAGCTGTCTTATCAATCCAAATTCCACAGATGCATTACTGAAAGCAACTTATCTGCCTCTATAGCTTACTCTCATTTCATTTCTCTCTATGTCTCTGTGTCTCTGCAGGGGGTAGAGGTCGTATGAAGAACCAGAGAGGCCGTGGAGGAATGAGGGGAGGGAGGAGGGGAAGAGGAGGAGGCAGAGGAAGAGGGGGTCGAGGTGGAGGAGGAAAGATGGGAGGAGACAATGACGATGGAGACGGCTATGGAGATGATATGGAGGTGAGGTTTAAAATTCAGAATGAATGTCTATGTCTATTTGCTTTGTCCGTAAAGTCTGTAAACAAGTTGTTATTCTCATGCTGTATTTTGTGTATTTGAACAGTTGTTTAAATACATTTCACATGGAAACATTCCAGTGGGGGAAAAAAAAGATTAAGTGAGAAAGTAGTTTATTCTGGATTATACAAATATGGAACATCTGTAGTGATTGTGGATTATCCCCTTTTGCTGTCCAGCACTGAGAAATCAAGCTTGTTGGTGGTTTTAGGAAGTGTGATTATTTCACTAGAATAATAGAATAGTAGTAGAATAATTATTTGAATTTAACTAATATTCCTTGTAAACCAGTTTTATGTCCTTGTCATCACCTAGCACTGTTGCTCCCATTTCCCAAAACAAACCAAAAACAGTACAAATTATTACTTTAAACAAATTAAGGGGTGAAACGGCCTTAACCAGCTCTCTAATTACCAGCTGCATTCTGTGGCCACAATGTCTCAGAACCTTTAGTCTCAATTCAGGAAAAGATGCTGCATTACTTTTCATTCCAAGCTGATGCTGAAGTTACATTTTGGGAAGCCTCAAGTAGGTGACACTAATGAAGTGACTCATGTTACATCAGCCCTTACAGTATGGAGATGATGACTATGACAACATGGGGGATGATGACTATGATGACTACTCAAAAGAACTCAATCAGTACAAGAAGTCCAAAGACAGAGGCAGAGGTGAGTCTGGACCTCAGGTAGTTGTCCAGGTTTGTTTGTCTTTTTTTGAAACGGCCACACAGTTCATCCAGTTCACTTTGCTTTAGAGAGTGAACACACAGGTGATAGTGATACACATTCTGGACAACTCTGACCTAGAGTCTTACTTTGATACCTGTGATACACTGTTGACTACTTATGTTGGCCGAAAATCCACTCACCCTCACTCTGTCTGCAGGTAAAGGTGGACGCGGGCGAGGGAGGGGCAAAGGAGGGCGGGGTATGGTCAGAGGAGGAAGGGGTCGAAACCGTGGGAGAGGAAGAGGTGACATGGGGATGGATGACGACAACAACGGAGACATGGACAACGGGGTAAGGCTTTTGTAATTCTGTGTCCTCATGCTGTAATTGACATATCAAAACATACCTGATAATCCAAAGTAGGTTAATGCAAATGGAAAGAAAAGCAAAGGCTGCTTCAGGACAAATGTCTTTATATTTATTAGACTAGGAATAAACACTCTCCTTCTGTATTGGTGTGTGTGTATGTATTTTAGGAGGGAGGTGGAGGAGGCGATGGACCAGGACCCGGGAGGAGGAATCAGAATGAGAAGCACCAGGATAAGAAAGGAAAGGCCATCTGCAAGTACTACATCGAGGGGAGATGTACCTGGGTAAGATAGCACAAATGTGCACTATTTTTGGTTTAAATATGTACGCTGACCGAGGCACAGTTTGGACTGTATAACACGGGACGTGATTTGTGATTCGGACACTTTTGTCTAATGCTACACGTTTGCTGGCTGCTTTCCAATATATTTCTTAATTTGAAAAAAATTCATGCTCTTTATATATTTCAGTTGCTTTTCTAAAGTGTCCAAATTAAAAATGTATCGTTTTCTCGCAAAAATCAAAAGTTGCATTTTTACGAGAAAACGAAAAAATCAAAAGTTTATTTTTGCGACAAAAATTGAATTTTTAAAATGTTTTTAATCAGGAACCACCATGTTCTAATATGATGATTATTGTCAAAGAAATTTGGCACCAGTGAACTTTAGCAAGATGCAAAGATGATGAATTTAAGATGACAAGAACTCTGGAGGCACCTTTCTACATTTAATACAAGGCAACACAACACAATAACGAAACAAACAAAAATACTTGATACTTTGTTGATTATTTTATCCTCTGTGGTCTATGAATTATCTCTTGGCAGCTCTCTCAAACTTGTCAGTCATGAGCCCTCAGACACACAGGTTTCATTATGGCCTTTTTTTCACCAGGGGGACCACTGCAACTTCAGCCATGACATTGAGCTGCCGAAGAAGAAGGAGCTGTGCAAGTTCTACATCACCGGATTTTGTGCCCGAGCCGACCACTGTCCTTACATGCATGATATCCTTTACTATCGACCACACAGAGAGAATATTTATTAGTACAAGGGAATTCTGGATATATTGATGAGTACCTGTTCGTCTGTCTCTGAATAGAGATAATGAAACACTAAAGCCTTTAGGCTAATTTCACCTAACTGAAAATATGATATGAGGTTAAACTCAGAATTCAGATGAGGAAATCCAGAAAACAGGGTCAGTTTCAGTTTTCATTACAGTTTTTTTGTGAGCGTTTCTCCTTGACTCCTATGGCACGTGAATTCCCCTGTAAGCTGTTCCACACCACAGGGAACTGTGTCAACGGCGATGAATGCATGTTCTCCCATGAAGCCCTCAACGATGACACCCAGGAGCTGCTTAACAAGGTATGATCCTCTACCACTGTATCCTTCTTTTCTCAGCTGTTTTCTGTGAAGACCTTTATAAGGTTTGAAATATTTCACTGTTGTATTATAAGTACATTCAAGTTCAACTTCAGAGATCTGAAATACAGCTTTTTAAATAAAACAGTTTGTGGGGTGAAATTGTTCAACAACAGAAACTGTATTTTATAAATGCCTTGAGAAAATATTTCAGAAAAATTATCAGTGGATATCTTTGTGACCTTGTTTTCTAGATGTTGGCAGAGGATGCAGAGGCTGGAGCTGAGGATGAGAAGGAGGTGGCGGAGCTGAAGAAGCAGGGGATCAACCCTCTCCCCAAACCCCCTCCTGGAGTTGGCCTCCTTCCCACACCTCCTCGGCCTGTTCCTGTAGACACCAACACAGGGGCCGGGGATTTTGGCGGGCCTGTGGCAGGTGACTTTGGGGGTCTTCCTGGACCTAACCAGGGGCCCATTCCCAGCAAAGGTCCCCCAGGACCAGGGCCTGTTCCTGGGCCTAACCCCTGTGCTGGTCCCCCTGTTCATGGCCCTGAAGGCATTCCCTTCCAAGGTGGGCCCCCAAATCCAAGTGGCCCTCCTCCCCACATGGGCCCCCCACCTCCCGGTGGTGGAGGGGGAGGTTGCGCAGGGAAAAAGATCCCCTCATTGTTTGAGATTAAAGTTCAGCCAACAGGACAGCTGGCTCAGAAACTGGCCGTCAGGTAAGAGATCAAAAATGAAAGGGAATCTTTTCAGAAAATGTAGCTTGTGATTTTTTCTAGAGTGACAAAGAGTTCTCATTTGTAAATCATTAAAGGAACACTCCACGAAGACTATCTATATATTGAATACCTCCACCATTTTTCAATCAAGAACGAGATATTATGTTACTTAGTAGGTTTACAGTTTGGGAGGAGAGGATGAGGCGGTGCTCACAAGCACTGGGTGCTGCTCCTCTGTAGGCTTCCAGCAAGTTGGCCAATCTATAGAAAGTGGCCTTTAGGGAGGGGGGGCCTTAAGGAGCTAAGACGGCTTGTTTCAGACAGAAGATAAAATGAACTGTGAATCATACAGAGCTACTCTCATTTTTATACAATTTACAACTGTGAATAATAGAAGACTTTAAAGAGCAACTTAACATGTCATTTTAGCTTGAACAGGTGTTTCTAATATTTTGTCCACTCTATTTACATACATGATGGGACCAAAATATTAGAAACATCTCTGAATATAATGCACTCCCATACAACACCACCTTTATCACCTTTCGGACAGTGTCTGAATCCTAACTGCTACTCTCCCTTCTTTATCAGAAGCCAGACTCCAAGTGGCAACCAGAGTCAGACTGCAGCACCTGGACCCCAAGGGGCCCCTGGTGCCCCTCCCCCCCACTTCCCTACTCCCCCCGGCATGATGCCCCCTGACATGCAGAACATGGGCCCCAATCTTGGGATGAACCAGGGGCCCCCCAACATAGGCCCTGGTGGACCACCCATGATGGGAGGATTTGCATCCGGTGACGGCCCTCCACATGGAGGTACTATGCCTCCAGGTCCTCCTCAGGGTGGAGGAAACTTCTTTGGTAATTTCTTCAATCAGCAGGACGGTATGAAGATGGAGGGAGTGGTGCAAGAAGGTGAGAGTGAATTTCAATAATCAAAAACTGAAAGACCAAGTTAGCTTTGGACTTATCGGTTGATTGAAGCACGGTATTTTTAGGTGATAGTTACTCTTTCTGTACTGAAGAGTACCCTCACTGTTCCCTCTCAGGTGACACCTACCAGGGTTTTGCTGGCATGGACGAGAGAGGAGGAGCAGGGAAATTTGGTAATCAATCAGGTGGCCAAGAAGGCTCTGCTAATGGAGCGTCAGCCAATCAGGGAGGGATTTCTGTGCCTGACTTCCTGCCTCCAGCGCAGCGCGTTCTGTTCATGAGGATCCAACAGAAGCAGCAGGAAGAAGAGGAGAGAGCTCGCAGGATGGCCGAGGGAGGAGCAGAGAAGAGTAGAGACACTGAAGGTAGAGGAAAAGCATCTGCACCTGTTTGTGTATAAACTATTAGTCATTGTTTTGTGATAGTGAGTTGTTGTCGTCCTTTGCTTATCTTTTTGTCATTTGTTTAAAAAAATCCCCATTTCATGTATATATTTTCCTTCATAGCTAAAACACTGTATATTTAGTAGGTAGTCTCCAGGAAAGTTTTACAGAAAAATACTGTAGATTCATGAGAACACATGTAGTTATAGGCAGGCTTTCATATGTATACTTGTTGATTGTTATTGTCGACTTATGTGAATTTAATGGTCTAGTTCACATAATGCGCAGATGTGGTTGTCAATAAAGTAAGCAGTATCATTGCTTTAATCATTTTAAGGGCCCCCAGCAAATTCAAAGTTTGCACAATGTGACAGTAATACCATTCAGAAGATACGCACTTTCTCCGCTAAACTTCCCAACAGTTAACAGAAACCACAAATATCTTTTTTAAGATTCCTTCAGGGTTAATCACATGTGTGTCTGGTGTGAAATGTATCTATTTGGGTTTTTATTTTCCTAACAAACCAGAGTTAACACCCAAGCATGTCTGTCCTCCTTTCCTAGGTGACTCAGGGAACTGGTACTCCAGTGAAGATGAGGATGGCGGTGGTAGTGTGACTTCCATCTTGAAGACGCTCCGCCAGCAGACCCAGGCTCCTCAAAAATCTGATGGCCCCCCGAGTGATCCTCGCCTCCAGAAGGCTTCTCCTGCCAACGCTCCGGCTCGGCCAGCAGACCCCCGCTTGGCTCGGGACCCACGCCTGGCACGAGGTGCAGAATCGGGCCAAATCTCCGACTCCACCCACTCCATGTCCGCTCCATCTTCCTCTGGACCACCTGCAGACCCCAGGTTAGCCCGGCTAGCTGCTGCTACTTCAGCTGGATCCACCTCCCACTCGCCTCCTGCTTCTAAACCAGAGCCTCCTCTGGTCTACAAGCCCCCGCCGCTTACCACCCCAGCAGCAGAGGAGGAGGAGACAGAGCGAGTTCTCAGAGACAAGCCAGTGCCGATTCCTCTGGACCCACTCATGGGTATGGCTCTGAGAGATCCACGCTCACAGCTACAGCAGTTCAGCCACATCAAGAAGGATATTGTTCTCCACATGCCAGCCTTCTCCAAAACCATCACCTGGTCGCCTGAAGATCTCCTTCCACTCCCTATCCCCAAGCAGGATCTCCTTCCACTCCCACCAGGCATCCCTCCTGTCTCTTCCATAGACCCACGTCTGTCCCGCACTCAGCAGCCGCTCCCTCACTCACAGCCTCCCCCCGTGCAGCCTCCTCCCTCATTGGACCCCCCTGCTCCTTCCTCCTCCACCTCCTCCCTCCCAGATTTTGAGCTGCTGTCTCGGATCCTGAAGACTGTCAACTCCAGCCCGTCCCAGACTCCCTCCCCTCCTCTCTTACCCACCCCTGTTCCCCCTGTGTCGCTGCTGGGTCCACCTCCCCCCATGCCTCCTGCACCTGCGGAGAAGCCTGTTGACCCCCGTGCGGCCCGTAAAGGCCCCACAGACCCCCGTCTGCAGCCTCAGAAGTCAGCACTGAAGCAACCATCAGATCCCACGCCTCCTCCTGTGTCCTCTACCTCTCCAGCAACGACATCTAGCTCCCCTCCCCCCACCATTGCCCCATACGACCCAAGGCTGCTCTCCTCAGGTGGGGCAGGACGCAGTGTGGGAGCCGGGGCACCAGGGGGAGCCAGTGTGCTGAGCAGCATCAGTCTGTATGACCCTCGGACTAACAAACCAGCCAGCCCTGGTACCAGCAGTGGCTCTAACAACTCCCCCAATTCAGCCAGCACAGAGTCCAAACCTAGTGACCCCCCAACTACTAAACCGAAGTCCAAGGAACCCCTGTTTGTTCGGAAGTCTGCGTTGGACCAACCAGAGCCGGAGAAAAGTGGAGAGCAAGGGACCGATCGATATAACAGCTATAACAGGCCCCGGCCTAAACCAGCACCCTCGCCTAATGCCACGGTCCAGGGAGGGCCCGCTGCAGCCGGGGCAGCCGCAGCTGGAGGTCAGGGTACTCCTGGAGCTGCTGCAGATCAGGGGCCCGCGGGTGTCCACAACCTACCAGTATCCTCTCTGTTTGGCGTAGTGAAGCAGGCGACCAAGCCTGGCGGGACAAGTAGCCCCTTTGGAGGCAACAGCCCGGTGCAGTCTGACCAGGCAGCCACAGAGCAGGACAACGCTTCGCTGAAGGAGGTTTTCAAAGGCTTTGATCCCACAGCCTCCCCCTTCTGCCAGTGACCCCTCAACCATTGAACCCTAAAGCCCATCCTGTGGTCGGACATTGGCTTGTTTAAACACTTTTGGACACTGAACAGCTCAGTGAAAGGAGAAAGAAAAGCGCACTGAGGCAACTGCCTGTAAGACTGGTTAAGAAGACAAACTTTTGTGAACAAGCATCTCACGACATGTTTCATGCACACACATTCACACAGACACCACAGTGTTGCACATTCAGATTCTATAAAAGACTCTTGGGTTATGGGAAGGGTTTAAAGTTAAATCTCTAAAGTTCTATTTTAAACAAACTTATTGATGTATAAATAAATGTATTCTCTTCATCTCAATGCTTAATGAAAACTGTTATTCAGACAGCAGCAAAAACATATTTATATGGAATGAACATTTTAGCTTCACATCTTTTTTCTTTATCCCATTCATTTAAGTTCTTCGGTTCAATTCTTTGTACATTTACATCTCATTTATAAACAGTTTGATGTGCTTGTCTATATTTTTGGGCAGTCAAAGTTGACAGTGCTCTTGGCAGATGAAAACATGGGATACATGCTTATTTGTGGTGTTTTTGTGATTAAATGAACTGCACTGAGGCAACTCCTTTAACACCGTTGCCCATCAGAAACAAATCACCCTCTATATCACTGCCTTTGTGCTCACGGTCCTCTTTAACCCCTGTGCAAACTGTTTAGTTTTGTTAAACAATAGCATACATTTTGTCATTATGACTCACCACGTTACATTTTCTGCAGAAACAATTGCAAATACCTACTAAACTTCAATCTATATTCTGCTTTTTTTTAGTATTTATTTTTCTACTTCTTTGCACTGTCAGTTTGTGTCCTCGGAGGGCTGTATTAATGTTTTTAATGTTTGTCGCTCCTCCAGCTGTTCATATACTGTTTCATTTCAGGTATTTAGCTCTTACCCAAAACAGGTAATTTTGCTGGTACAGGAAGTGAACTGTGACCTTTCAGTACTGCCTCTCTTAACCACTACACCACTGTTATTCCTTTTTCTCTGTTTACTTCGTTCTTAGTTTACTTCACGTGAACACGGAGAGCTTCTAGTTCATAAGTAACAGCTTCTGTAGCTTTAAGTTAGAAGAGATGGAAAAGAGACGTCGCTGGTCAAAAGGATGACAGCCGCATGCCCACGTCCCTCTCCAGTGGCAGATTTCAGCTAGATGATGGTTAGCCATAGGATCAGTAGGGAACATTAAACAAGTTTGTGTTTTTTCTCTGCTGAAAAGTTGATTTCAAAGGTTCAACCTGTAATTAGTCAGCCTTGGGTTTTTTTCCACCTCGATCAGAATAGGACGCTTTGACTCACTGACTCAGAATTCACCATCTAGCCTTTAGCTTTTAGTTATTTTGTTTTTATTGACTGTTTTGTTAAGAGTTGAAAGAAAACTGCAGGTTTCTGAGAGTGGTTGGTGGAATGGGATAATTTGCAGCCGCACAGCATCATTTTATAAGCTTTTGGCTTTAGTGGCTGGTGACAGTGTGACAATCATAAACTAGACTTGGACCTAAAATTGAATTAATGCATGAATATTGCATTTATCTGTGCAGGTGCTCCCTTTACTGTCAGTCTGAGCTCTGCATTAGGAGAATCATGTCATTCAAATATCATATCTTAACATGACCTGTGTTAGACTGACCATGATTTTCTCTCTCAGGCTTACAGCAAAAGAAGTGCATACTTCATGGTTGAAATATTCATTTGGGATGGATTCACAGTTAGAATAAGTATTTAAATCTCTTCTCCAGAATCTCCCTTCCTAGTTTCTACCCCTTACCTAAACAGTTGATGTCAGATGTAAGTGCAACATCTGAATCAGGGTGAGGATAAGCAGTTCCCGTTTCAACCTGATCAGCCAGTGATTTCAATGCCTGGCTTTTTTGAAATGATCTTAAAATGTGGGCTCACTGTTGTGGAGCTTATAGAAGTTTTTGACTTCCAGAAGGTTAAGATTGTACAACGGCTGTCAGGATTGTCTTCGACCGTCTTGTGTATAAATGTTGATCATTTTAATTTATTTTTTTATACTTGGGTAAATATACTTCCTCACTTGACATGTTTGGACTGAAATCATTTTATATGTCAGGAATATGTGATTACCTCTCACCTCAGTGGGATGTAGGCAGCCTGTGACAGTGTGAAGGGAGGAGAAATATGTATTTTTTTTTATTTGTTTTTTTGTATTAAGATTCAAACTAACAAAAATCACTATTGCTCCCTCCTGCCAGGCCATGAAAAGGCCTGTTAGGAGGCTGAGTGTCAGCTATAGCAAGCGTGGAAGTTATTGTTGATTTGTTCTTTCCTTTATGGCTTTGATGTTTTATAAGTTGTTTTGTTTTTTTTTCTTGCTATGTAAATTTGACCAGTACCCTGTCTTTGGAGGAGTTTTCTAACTGTACACTGTAGGTGAGGTTGTCAAAGTATTTAAATAAAGTTGATACATGATCAACCAGTTAAAACAGTTTTCTTCTTCTTTTTATTACCTCGGTTGAGCTTCTCCTCTGGCGTCATCTTCAGACCATTACAAAACATAACATTTTTGCCCTACTTTCAGTCAGGATCTAAGAAGAGCAAAGTCTACATCTTTTATCCATTCAACCATTTTCTTTTCTGATGTGTAATGAGTGTTACAGCCTCACATTGATGCTAGTGTGGCTATAAACTTATAATTGTGTTATTTTTAGTGTTGATAGTAGATGCAGCCATGTATGTCATCACAGAAGTTAAAAAACTTGTTTGATTTTCCTTCCCTTCTTTAAAATATGCAGTTTGAATGGGATTGTGTGGTGTTCTTTCCTGTCTTTCCTGAATATGCATCTTGAAGAGAACCAGTAATGCTTATTTTAAGCTTTTTAGGGAACCAGACGGGTGGGGTTTATCAGGACTATTCAGGCGGGTTGAGCCTGATGTCACTGATTTGACATTTCTTTCCTGTTACTATTTATATTTTCTTTCCCTTGTGCTGTTGTTGTTCTGCCATCCTGCCAGTTAAATCATGAATTATTTGAAAATGACCTTTGACCCAGAATCCTAAATCCCTTCATTTTTTACAAGTAGGCGTGTTGCTGTCATCTTTACTGATATTGTTCCTAGCTATCTTTAGGCCTCCAGCGGTTGAAGCTGTGCAGCGCTCGGCCTCTGTGGATTTGGATCAGCACCCCAGCAGCACGCAGCCTGTTTCCTGGTAAGCTACGATCCTCTAGTGACTCACTTCCTGCTCCCCTCCCATCCTGCAACACTGGCTCCAGGAAGACAAACTATTCATCCAGTACCTCAAAGGTTTCCTATCACACACACACACACACACAGAGTTTATTGAGTATACCTATCTAGCTGTAGAATCGTGGATTCTACAAAATATTGAATGTTGTGTACATGAATATTGTACAAGAAAAAGATTTTGTTGCTGCAAATTGGAAAACTGCACTGCAGCCTTTTCCAAACCAAAGATCCAAAGATGCTTAATGGGGTTGAAATTTGGAGACAGACTACTGAGGAAATGAAAACTCGCTGATAAAATTCTGTGACAACATGTGCCTTGTGTCATGATGCATTGTTGTATTATTAAATGTCCATCAGACAAACAGCTAAAGACAGCCAACTCAGATGCTCAAACCAGCACACCAAATGCCTACCAAAATACCAGGTATTGTTACAAACGTCACTCATTTAGTCTATTTCAAACATGACGGTGAGGGTGAAACTAATAAACTAGAAACCCAGTGTAACCTGCAAGTCAGAACAGCTACTGAGTGATGCAAGCCGAAGTCATAGCCGAGTGGGCAGGTCTTAACACATACTGTACCCTCTAAATAAATCATTTTCTTTCCCACAGTGGTTCCCTGAGACACACCCACACACACACACACACACATACAAATCGTGGAGCTATAATTTTGGGAGGTGGATTCCTGTACTGTGCAACTCTATCCATGTGCTGAGAGAAATCTCTACCAGTATAACACATGTTTGAAGGGTCAGATTTTTTTGTGCACATCAGCAAATGTAACAACTGTCAGAAATGTGAACTTTTGTCTTAAAAACATTAGGAAGAATATGTTCAAGACATACTACATACATGATTCTAAACACACACACACACAGTACATACACCTTTTCATACACATTCCAACATTCATTATATTTATCAAACGTTAGTATGATTTCTATAAACAAATAAGACAACTGAAAACCTCTATTGGCCATCACACTGTATTCATTTTGATAGTGAAATCTGCTGGATTACATTATAAAACAAATAAGCAGTTGGGACCTTTGTTGCATGTCCTTCTCTGTCTTCCCTCATTTCCTGTCACCTCCCTGCTGTCGTCTGTCTAATAAAGGAATGCAATGGCCAAATGATAAAACTATTCTTCAGATGGCTTTCATTCTTTTAAAAATGTCTCGTGTAAAAAGAGGACAAATTGCAACATCCTCTGATAGGACAATAACAGTTTCTCAATTGTTTGTGATAATTATACCATGGTATGACAACAAATTTGTGCTTGCACAGCCAACTTGGAGTAATCCTTTTGAAATATTACTTGGCCAGTGTTTTCTATTTTCCGGCACTATTTCCCTCCTGGAGTTTCCCCAGAGTTCCCTGACACACTGACGAGTCATGTGTTCACTGTATCTTTTATCAGTAATCTGCTTAGCTCCCTGTTCAGGGAGGCTACCTGCGGTGAGTGTATATATAGAAGATCTGATCCTCTTAGAGGATGACTTCAGCTGGGATTTTGAGATTGACGGCCTGTCAGCTGCAGTGCTGTTTCTGCAATTGTGGGGGCGCCGTGTGTGCATACCGATGTTGACGGCTGGGCTGAGCCTTCAGTCTCCATTCAAAAGATGTGTTATGTCTCTCTCTGCTTGTTTGTGTCTGTCTGTCTCATTATCCTGGGAATCCACTGCTTCATTAATGTTATAATGCAGCAAAAAGTTCCCACATGCTGCACTTAACAGATAGGAGGACACCAGGGTTAATAGGGAAATAATGGAGACTTATTCCACCCAGAGGTCTGACAATTACTATTAAAGAGCTTCTTTGCTCAAAAACTATTAAACCGCATTTTCAGCTTATACCATCATCTGCGTCAAACAGAAATTAAAATAAAGAACACGTTGTTTTCCTGTGATAGTTTTCTCTCTCTGGCGCCCACACTCTCTGGTCTGGGAGTCTGTCTGTCTGTCTGTCTCTGTGAGTTGCTTGTTGTAAGCTGCTGCAGATAAGAGCGCTTGTTAAATGCCAAAAATGTATAGATGTAAATTCCTGCCTGTGATTCCCTCTCTGTCTTTGTCTCATTATGTGGGGGGACAGTTGAGCTGAAAAGCTGTGAATTCACTTGAACATAACTGCCAGACAGACTTTCCAAGTCCTGTGAAACTGCTGGTTAAAATACATCTGATGTTGCTTTTATGCTGAACAACATTTACACAATGTTTAAGCTGTTTTATTATCCTGTTTACAAGACTAGTAGGAACTGTGTGTGCTGGAGCTGACATCCCTGCAGATAAAACCCCACATACGACACCTCCACTGTGTTATGACTTGATAGCTGGATGTGCTGGGGATGACCTCGTAGGTCAGCTGTTGTGCTGTGTCAACTTACCTGATTAGTATTTTAAATGACATTATGTTAAAACCTGTATCCAATCTTCCAGAAGTTATATGTTGAGTTATATTATAGTTGTAGGAGTTAAAGGCACCAGTTATGGTCCAAATATATATATATATAAAGAAAATCGTCACTACCAAAAAAGAACCAGCTAACATTCCCACATTAATTGACGGAGGCACATTGACTTTTGACAAGCCAGATTTGTTTGAGTAGAACAGGTTCATATTTTGTATTATGCTCAACTGAGAAATACACAAAACATTTCCATCTATAATGCAAGTTTTATTAGTTATATATTTCAGTCAACTTCAAATTTATGTCATCAAAAATTTGGACTGGGCCAAAATTGAATCACCTGTAAGTCTGTGCAGTTAATACAAAATAAAAAGGCTGTGAAGCTAATAACTGAGATCTGGCTGGTAACCGGGCAGTCAGAAAAGCTTAAGGTGAGCCAGGACAAATCAGTTAATATCAAGTTGTCAATCACATAACAGTACAATTACAATGACTTCTTATAGTTTCCAACTCCACTGTCTGGGTTACTGATCAAGTGATACAATTTCTACATCTGAAAGTCTGAAGAACCATGAACTCTTTCTTTCTTTTTCTTTTTTAAAGATATTCTTTGGGCATTTTTGCCTTTAATATATAGTGACAGCTGAAGAGAGACGGGAAGGACGGGAGAGAGAGAGAGGGGCCCCTTCATTAACCTCTTGAGATCTTGTTAACATGATTTCTGCAAACTCCTCCGGTAGGTTTCTTTTAGTGGTGGAGTGGGTGAAATAAATACAACAGGATCAGTCGTTGTTGGTGAGTATGCTGGTTTGTCACAAATCTTGCCTTCTTGTATTGCCCTCTGTTGCTGTACAAACTCCACCCATCAGGTACTTCAAACTATATAAAACAAATGATATAAGTATTTCTGGGAAGTACCCAGGTGTGTTTGGCGTTAATGCACTTTCAGAACCTCCCATGTCATCAGGCGATCCAGAGAACAAATGATTTTATGCCGTTTGAGACACAGAAACCTGAGTTTACTGACCATGAGGGACTGGACAGTGTTCAGTGCCTTCAGCTGCAGAGTTTCTGATGAATAGATCAGCAGTCTGAGGTTGAGATGAACAAACTGACATCACTGTGTTGGTATGTATCTGCCCTACATGTGACAGGGGCCTTTGTGGTAGCCACATGCTTGTGGTGCCGGTGTGTGTGTGTGTGTGTGTGTGTGTGTGCATGCATGAGTGTATGAGTGTGTTCCTATAAGACTGTGCTGCTGTGCTGAACCCTCACACAATTCAGTGTTTGTCTGCATGTGCGACTGCTTGTGTGGCAGTTTGTGTGTGTGTGCTAGTTCTCATCTCATTTACAGTAAATATACATCTCAGATCAGTCTTTTCCAATCAAACAACGATTACGTCATTACACCAGCCTATCACCTCAAGAATATACCAAGAATTAAAGGACTTGTGTCTCAGCAGGATTTAGAAAAACTTGTCCATGCATTTATCTTCAGGAGGCTCAATTACTCGTCCTCGCTAAGACCAGGAGAGACCACATCAGTCCGCTTCTCATATCTTGCGCTGGGTTCCTGTGTGTCAAAGAATTGATTTTAAAATACTGCTGTTCATAAAGCACTGAATGGTTTATTTCTGATCTGCTGCTCCATTATGAACCGTCCAGACCACTCAGATGGTCTGGGATCAGATCTGCTTTCTATCCCCATAGTCAAAACTAAACACACAGATGCAGCAGTTTTTATGCTCCACATATCTGGAACAAACTCCCAGAAAGCTTGAGATCTGCTCCAACTCTCAGTTCTTATAAATCAGGTCTATGGGGTTTTAGCTTATTTTTATCTTTTGTTTTATTTAGTTTTACTCAGCTCACTATGCCATGCTTGTGACCATTTCTGTAGTTGGCTATTTTAAACACAAAATAAGTGATTACAGTCAGTCAGATGTAACTCTTTACCCTGCTGAGACACAGCAAGATATCTGACCATTTCTGTCGACACATTCTATTTGTGGAAATGCACAATTGTTTTGTTTGTCAATCAAAATCAGTGGATGAAGAGATTTAAAGCCGCTATAATCAATATGTTTTACAATAACGATGGATTACATCAGCTTTTTAGCAGCTTTCAGCTCATTGTTTTGGTTTTTTACGGCTCACAACTTACTTTTTGGTTCACTGTCACAGCTCCCATCAGGGTCGTCTTCGCCTGCAGCCGGCAGCGGTTTCCAACTAGTGAACACTACTTGCCCACCACCAAACAGCAGACAGATAAAGTAAGCGACTAGCTGGTGAACATCGTGGAACATTTCCCTCAGGAGTTGGTGGAGAACGAAACGGAGTTAAAAGGAGAGTGAATATTGGATTTACATTCACCAGGTGGACACAACTCCAAATGAATGCTGATGTTACTCTGTGTCTCTGTGTAAATAAACAACTTAGTGTTTCATATGGATAGCCAATTTATACGCCTCCGCTAGATCTCTGTTCCAGATGAGTTTTTAGAATCTGCATGGCCATTATGGAGCCTCATCACCCCCCTGTTGTTTGGGACATCCTGATCATTATACATGTGCTTGATATTTTTGTCTGTAGTCTTGTGGGCAGCCGAAAACGCCAGCTTCAAGTTGGACATTACAATTGGCTAATGTGAGATGTCCTCTGATGAATCAACATCCGGTGGGCGCTCGGGAATGCTGAAGCACATGTGGTCAGTTATTTTTCTTTAAGTAAGTATGTGTGTGTGATGTCCGTTGTGTAGAGGGATAACAGTGTTTATCCCTCCACTGTGTCATCCTAAGAGTCTGGGATTGTCAAGTCTGCAGTTCCCATGCGGCCTTGACACACACACACACACACTTCTAGCCCCCTACACCCTGCTTCCTGTCCCTGTTAATAATAATTCCAGCCATCGCTGCTCTCATCCTGGGAAGACTCCTCCTTTCCTTGCTTTAAATGTACTTTCCTTCCCTGTCCTTTGTCCTTTTCTCTTCCTTTCCCCTCCTTTCCTTTCTTTCTGTTTGTGCTGAGGTTACTGTAGTTCAGGTCCATGTGTTCCACTCGTGGCTTGATGGTCACTGTCCTCACTCTCATCAAAACAAATTCTTTCCATATCTCCTCCTGTTTTCCTCTTCATGCTCCATATTGGTCAGAGTGGGACGAGCCCATTTCTCCTGCTTGACGGATCACTTCACTAACAAACTAAACAATGCTGTGCTTTCCTGTCAAAGGAACATTATATTCTCAGTCAGGCCCCAGACAGCCTGTCTGTCCGTCTGTCTGTCTGACTGCTGAAAAACCCTTATCCACTAACTTTTTAAAGTTAATGTCGTCATTCAACTGCTGAGTGTTTTTCGGCGCCCTGAACTGGTGAAACCTGCATAAATCCTGCAGTGTATTTTCAGAAACTATGTAAGCATCTGCATAACACATTCGTTCTCCATTTCTGCACCACTTGATTTTGATGGGTCAATAATAATGAATCTTGCATAACTTGTTTTTATTCTGATGTTGTTCTTTGGTTACATGAAGTCAGTTTATTAAACATCTGGTGAGTGTAATTCGAAAGGTTTTATTAGGTTGTGGCGCTGGTGTTCATGCTGTTTTGTTAATGTTTATTTATGCAGCAGCAGTCAACAGAACATGCTCAGTACAATACTGATGTCTTAGGAATGAGTGGAGGGATATTTTTAGGACTAATGCAACAATAAGCAGGTAAGTAAGTAAGACAAGAAGCAAATGAAGACTTTGAATTCAGAATGCTATAAATTAATTTTGGAGAACATGATTCATGAGAAGATGTTGTCAGTCAAAGACACTGCTGAGCCACATACTATGCATATATATGCATAGTATGTGGCTCACCAGTGTGTATATATATATAAATGTGTAGCACACATACTTAAGATTCTCAGAGGATGAAGCCTAATGACTTTTCCTCTAGCGCCATCATTAAGTAAAAATGTCATTTTTCCAGATAATGAACATGGTAAACATTATACCAACAAAACGTGAGCATGTTAGCATTTTCATTGTGAGCATGTTAATATGCTAATGTTAGCAGTGTGTCTGTACAGCCTCACAGAGCTGCTAGCATGGCTGCAGACTCATTCAATTCAATTATTTTAGTGTTAATATTAAACTTCATTTAGATATAACTGCCACTAATTTCCAGTCATTTTACCACCAGTTTATTGACACCTCTAAAGTTCTTGATGCTAAGGGGGAGATATCGTTGCTGTCAGAAATTCTAAATATCTCTGACTCAGGATTACAACTATTGTTATTGTTTATTTCCACTTGACTGCATGTTATTCTGGTCTGTACTGTATGACATGAACATTACATTACCCCCCTGAGTGGCCTGGCACAGTTAATCCATCCCACACCATACCAATGGAAAGCCTAGCCTGCGAAGAGACCTGTGGAAACTAAGATGAGATTTCTAAACTGAACTCGAGTGCTTTCATCTTTTGCCTCAAACTGAGATTCAGTTCACCCACTGAAGCACAGTTTTGTTCAACTGAGGGGAACAATTTCAAATGACGTCGATACAACTTGTGGTGGTGTGTTGGTCTGTCAGGCTTGTCATCCTCTGTTCCCAGAGACTCCAACGTCAACATCTTAACTTCCTGTTGTGAAGCGGACTGAAGCAAACCACAGGAGAAATTTAAAACTGGCCATGGCTGGCACATTCCCAAACACATGCGCACTCAAACAGAAATACAGAAATACACAATACACACTCGTCAGTACTGGATTGAACCGGACATTGGACTCACCTCTCTTGGGTGTTGTTTATTAAGAATGGAGATACATTCTTCTTATTCTCAATGTCATATACGCACACACACACACACACACACACACACACACACACACACACACACACACACAACTCCTCAATCCTGATGTTTAATGAGATAAACATTGTTGAGAAAGTCTTTCATCTGCCAAGTCTCTCACTGTTGCCTAAAAACTTTTTTGCTTTTGCAAATACACACACACAAACATACTCTCGCTCTCTCTCTCTCTCACACACACACACACACACACACACACACACACACACACACACACACACACCTTAGCCCTATTGGAAACTTTCCATTATCAATGAGACATGAGTTGGATGTTTGTTTGTCTTGAAGTTTAGCTATTAAGGTTTCCAGGTCTATTCTGTCTGTCAATCACACACACATAAACACATATGTTTGGACTGTAAACTGTACCACACTCTATATAGCCCCTTCCCCTAAGACTAACACAAAACTAATTGACATTAACCTTGAACCAAGTCTTAAAGGAAAAGTTCGGCATTTTGGGAAATACATTTATTTGCTTTCTTTCTGCACTTCTAACGCTCACTAACTAACACATATGAAAGTGCTGGTTAGAAAGTGAGATTTCAAAGTGTGTGAAAGTTTGAAAACGCTCAGTCCACGGAGAAATATACACAGCCCGTATTCAGAAACTGTGCTGTCAGCTGTCTGGACTTCTGTTCTGAAGGTTGTGATGTAGTTGGATTTTGTTGCTTTTGAACAGATCCAGGCTAGCTGTTTCCAGTCTTTATGCTAAGCTAAGTTAGCCAACTGTGAACTATTCCTTTAACCCTCAAACAGTCCTGTGAAGAGGTGAGGACTGAACAAAATGTCCTCACTTTCCAAAAATCGAATCTACTCCAAAGATTTAAAAGAATGTGGACGCATATACACTCTGTGTCTCTGCTTCATTCAAGCTCAGCGATAAGTAGAGAGGTGACCATCCGGCCGCGTCCCTTCCTCTCTTTCTCTGCCTTTGTCTATTTCAGTGTGTTTGTTCCAGGCGGGCAGGGGCTCTGACCCTCCGGACGACCCCTGAGCCTTGACAGAGAGGAGGAGGGGGAGGAGAGAGAGAGAGAGAGAAACGCAGGGAGGAGGGGAGGATTGTGGGAACGGAAGGAGGCCAGAGGGGCGGGAGCATCATGGGGAGGACGAGGAGGGAGGGAAAGGGAATGGGTTGAACATGTTGATACTGTGCATCTCCGAGTGTGTGTGTGTGAGTGAGAGAGAGGGGTGGAGAAGGTGTATGCCTAAACCTTTGTGCACATTCATTCATTTCTGTGTTCTTGCTCTGTGATAGCATTCATATAATTCAGTCAGCAGCCGGGGAAGTGATACTGTGTGTTTGTGTGCGTGTGTGTATGCATTTCTCTGTGAAGTGTTTATGTTAATAGGTCAGTATTTTGAGGCTGGAATGACACATTTATGGTGTTCTGTGTTATTTTGCCCTCGGTCCTCTTACATCATTCATTGTTTTGCTTTCCAACCGCCCGCTCACTCTCTGGAAAACACCGCTGCAAAAACTAAGAGCTACTCTCAGTCTGTACAAAGGCCCAGTAGCATATAAGCCACTTTAACTGAAAGCTGTGAAAATTGAGATGGTTGGCTAATTTTAAATATGTCGCCAAAGAATAGTAAAAAAAAAGAAAAGAAAAAAGGATTCTTTTGTTGAAGTCAAGTGGCACAAATGGGAACTATTTTAGGTGTGATGAAATTGCTTGTGTGTAATAATATACCAATGCTTTATTTATAATCTTTTTTTATGATCTGAGAAGTAGAAGAAGAAATGGTTCAAGAAAACAAATTCGTGTCAAGTTCCTGACTTCTCATAGTTCTTTTCCCACAGTGACCATCAATAACTTATTTTCACATTCAAAGTAAGGTTGGCATGTATACATAAAACTAGCATTATTTTAATTTCTGGGTTGATTTATGCACCTTGACCATGATTGAAAATAGCTGTTGTGGTAACTGCTAATAAATAAATTAAATGATAAAAAAAATCAAGCTGTAAATGCAACAATGTCTCATAGATATTTAAGTTTATATACAACTAATTTTCAACAGCAAATATATTTTGAAAGAAGAGAAATGCTGCCTGGATTTTGTTTTCTATTTACATAATGGGGAAATGTTCAGTAGCACATCTGGCAAGTCACAAAATGTTGATATTGAACGAAATATTCACCGACAATGTGTGTAATTTCTTTCGGTTAAAATTTGATCTTGGAATACAATATTCAATCATTGCAACTACAGCATTGTTAATCTTTTTTATGATTAAGTTGAGGCACTCACAACCCATGGCTACGGTTGGGGTCTATCCCCGTCCGGATGGTTCCCACCTGTGCGCTCCCTATGACTCCAGTGCAGTACATAAATGTAGCCCTTCATTCACTCGAAAAAAACGAGATTACTTGATGTCACCACAACTTAACTGGGAAAACAAACTAGAAAGACTTGAATGCAATTTCCAGGAGACAGTTACAAATGATCACCCTATACGCAAACAGTTGCGTATATACAGATCCAGCACACACGGAGCAACATTAGCATTCTTTTGGAGTCGTGTTTGTGTCCACCTGATTAATGTAAGTAACAATATTCACTCTCCTTTTAGCTCTTTTTTGGTCACTGCCAACTTCTGAGGGAAATATCTGAATCTTTAACCCTGTCTCTCTGCTATTTGGTCAGGAAGTGTAAAGTGGGATTTTACAGCTTTTGTCTCTGAAAAATGACGCTATGAGAATGAACCAAAACAGTAAAGTTGTGGGCCTTAAACCAAAAGAATGAGCTGAAACCCGCTATAAAGCTCAGAACAGCTGAGGGGTGCAGCAGAGTTGGGTTCATCACAACGAGAAATCCCTTTCACATACAAGTAGCCATGTGCTCCATCGTTAATATGAAAATATTGATTATAGCCATTACTATCATGCAAATTTAATTTTTTCTTTTTTCAAATATCTCACTTTGAAATTGAGCTTGTCACTCAGAAAACTGATATCTCATAAAGAAGTTCAATTTTAATTCAACTGTTGGAACAAGGGATTACTGTAGGTCAAAAGTCAACAGAGGGGTAGTTCCATGCTGAATGAGTCAAGTTACAGTGTTATTCTGATGCAGGAAAACAGCTGGAAACCACTTTACTTCCTCTCCGAGGTCATTTCTCTGACCAGAGGGCCTCTTTTCTCTTTCTTCTCTCTGGTTGTTGTTGTTTGTGTATCTCTGTGTGCAAATACAAGCTGTAAACACGAGCAAAACGCTTGTTTAAACTATTTTTCCTCTTCCCCTTTTCTTGACTTGCTTTCTTGTTTTCAGCATTTTCTTTTCCTCTTTCTCTCTCTCTCTTCATCACCCCTGAGGCTCTGCAGTTTGCTTCAATCACAGCAAACTAAATGGAAACATATGAAGGCTCATTTACTCACAGATTCCCAGAATTCCTGGCCATGAGGTCACTCGGTGTCGCTCATGACTTTCGAAAATGGAAATACAACCCCACGCTCACCAGGAACCACTGTGGGCTGGCTGTTGGGGCCAAAGCAATCTTAAGATGATTTTCAAGTCAGATTTATCAAGACAATTATTTTAGGGGTTTATCTTGAAGTACTTGAGGACACTAATCCAGATAAAAGAAGACATAATGACACAAGGGATAACAAGACTACAAAAAACTTTCTCAAAAATAAGCTCTGACAAATAATGGGTTGTACAATCATTAGACTTAGACTTAGACTTCATTTATCCCACAGCGGGGAAATTTACAAGTCACAGCAGCAAAGACAGAAAGGTGCAGAAACACACAGCAGACAAGCACTGTGTCAATAATTATATTATTGTATTGTAAATAATTATAAACAGAGCAAAGAGCTTCAGATCATTCTGATCATCATTCTTTCAATTGTAATATACATTCTCATGTTGCACCCCAACATACAGTACATTAGGATTCTTGAGAACTGCTGAAAATCTTAAACCTCTTTAGTCCTGCTGGACCTGTCTTTGAATCCATCATTGCAGCCATGATTTGTCTGGAGTAACATTGTCTTTATTTTGTAGTCAAGATCCAAAGGTTTAAACGTTAATTGTAATCCTTAGCTATGGGAAAATATATTAAATGATGCACTAAACATCTGGTCATGTCACAAATGTAACGATGCCGCCGTAAAACATGACATGTTAAATTACTGTACAGCTTCAGTGAAGAGTTGGAGAAGCAGATACGGAATATTTACACACGATATTGTCATAAACTGCAAAATGGTCATGCAGTGAGGAACACGTATATTCTAACCAGCACTGGATGAGGGTAAATTCAAGGGTTTATTAAGTTTGAATATGAGTTTTAAGCAGCAGTACATTTAGTTTGTTGACCTTTCGGCATTATCACAGGTGAGTAAACTTTCTGGGAAGGAGGTTAGAAGTGATTCAACAGCGGAACCTTTGCTTAATCTTGACTCTTTTGTTGTGAAATCAATGAGACTGCATTAATTCCACCTGGCTGAGTGAGCCTGTTGCATAATAACTAACAATGAGAGAGGACAGATTGGCTCTGGCTGTAGTCCCGTCTGCCAGGCTCAGTTTACAGGACCAACATGGTGCCAAATATAATCTCTTTCCTTCTACTTTCCTCCATCTGTCGATGATCTAAATTAAAGAACTAAAAGAAAATACTGTCAGTTCTTTCTGTTTTTTTTGTCTCTCTTTTTATCTCTTCTCCAACTTTCCTTTCTTCTTCTTCTTGTTCTTACATAACTTTTCAGTAACTCTGACAGACCTCACATTGGTCCTTGTTTGGGGTTAAACTCTGTCAGAGAATACACACAAACCTCCAACCCCCACTTTGTCTCTCAGGACTGGAGAAACACCAACCTCTCTGGGGGTCTTAGCATGGGGCTACACCTGGGGGCCTGGAGCCTCGCCATGGGGCCTGGTGGAGTGTGTGGAGGGTGTGTGTGTGTGTGTTCGAGAGAGAGAGATCATTGTGATCTTATGTGGACCCACCCCGTACTGCACTGATTACATCTTGATTTACTTAGGTGATGTCATATGTGTGTGTGTGTGTGTGTGTGTGTGTGTGTGTGTGTGTGTGTGTGTGTGTGTATGTGTGTGTGTGTGTGTGTATGTGTGCGTGTATGTCCTTGCTGTGTGATGTAACCACATCTTTGAGGGACTTGGTGTAATTCTCTACTTATCTAGTTTACACATTCCAGTCGGCTTCAAACACTTACAGAGAGAGAGAGTGTGTGTTCTCTTCATGTTTGTCTTGTTTTAAGAAATTCCACTAGAAACGTACCAGAACAAACCCAAAACCCTGAGGGACTCCAGCAACACTTTTAAAGAAGAACTTCATTGTGAGACCAACACATAACACAACACACACGAATGTGTTGTTTGATGACCCCAATGAAGGCCACAACCCGAAACGCGCTTGTCTCACTATAAAGGTGTTCTTTATACTCGACGTTTTGCTGGAATCCAGACGTTCCTACTCTGAAACCTAAAACCCTAAAACTAACATATCATGTTGTTTGCAGGTCGTTCTGCTTGTGTGCAGTTTTTTTGTGTGATGCTGCTTCAGCGGAAGAGACGCCAGTCTTTCTTTGCAGACGAGCACAAAGCACACCCCAGTGGATGAGTAAAGAGGGAATGGGTTTAATTTGCCTTGCAGGCATCCCGCAGGAGCTGTAAACAAGATGTGTCTGCAGTCTGACCTACAAACAGCAAACGTCTGCATTCTCCATTTGTTAAATCCTCATTACCTCGCTGTAATTATGCTCAGTGCCTACCCTGTTGGGGCCACCAGGATATGCCTCCTAACTTTATGCTCCAGCAGCCCTCCACAGAGCCAGCAGTAAACGTTGAAGGCCCATTTCAACATCTAATTATTCCTCATAATGCAGACACTTTATAACTCTGTGGAGAAAACAAGCCCAATGTTGTATTTGATTGACCCACATACTGCCGATGTAGCTGCAGACAGATATGTGACATTAGCCCAACATCATGTCGTCTCAAAATGTGAACTTCAGTATTCAGAAATTCAGTACAAGGCATCAGTAAACTGTCCTGTGATCACTTCATATCAAACGAAACCAAAGGGACAAGAAAGGTAAAAGATATGTGAATTGGAGACAAGCTGTATATCGCCATCGTGTTTTAATTCATCATGTCCTGTGAGCCTGAAATATTTTCTCACACTATACTTTCCTAACAGCAGAATTTTATATTAGCAGGCTAATATATATTCATTAGCTTAAAAAGAGCGTTTGATGGTGATGCTCTGCTCTGTCGCAAACAGACTTTTTGATTTAGCCCAATCATCAAACTAAACTAGTGCAACTTTAAAAAGCCTTAAAATAACCGCAAGATGCAGACTGCAAAGCTGACTTTTCAACTGCAGCCTTACAATTATTCAACTGGCAACTGACTAAGAGTCAACTGAATGCATCTGAGATGATTTTTGAACAAACGGTTGTCTGCAGGAACAATAAACAAAGCCTGGTGCGAGAAATCAGTCCACACTGGTTTGCCTGTTGTTGGACTGTGGTTTCTGCCTGCCTGATGCTAATCAAAGGACAGAACAGAGCCTTCATCACCTCCACAGTCTGTCACAGCAAGAGATCAAGGGTAAGACAGCTCTCTGATTGGCTGTGTGAGATGGACAGGTGGTCAGAAAACCACGATTTATCAGTTTCACTTGACCTTGCAAAGCAGAAAAAAATGAAGCAGCATTGGGCATAGTGTAACTTAAACAACTGAATAAAAAACAACAACAATGAATCTGGTGTAATCTGGTGATAGTTCTCACCCTTTGATCATTTCACACCTGTTGATCAAAGAGGCTGCTCCATCACCAGCGTTTCTCAGCAGTTGTACTTGTGTGATGATGGAGAAGTTGATCAATACCATTGTCTTGTCTCGACTGGCCCTCTTTATCAGAGCAGTCCTGATGGTTTAATTATCACAGACTGATTTAAAGACCCGTTTAATGTGTTATTTGTCCTGCGGGCTGCTGCTGTGTCAAACCAGTGCGTGTCGGCCAAAGTAATACCGGAAGCTAAGAATGTTTCCTTTTAAAATAAAACCCACGCACATCTTGTTTATGTTTGGCAATATAATACATGTGCTGCTTCTCCATTTAAGACACCTATGAAACGAGGTTTTATTCTTAGTTTCCAATTTGCTACTTTGCAACCCACTAGTTGAAGCCAGATAAGTTTCATAGCAGCGAACAATTTACCTAAAGTTAGATTATAAAATTGTCAGGTTACTTGATGCTTATTATCAAATGTGACCTAAAGGCTATTACATACTTTCTCTGGTCCCTCATACTGTACAAGACTTTCGCTTTTTCACTAAAAGGCATCACATATTTCACAGAAAAGGTGGCAAAAAAAAAAACATTAAAATGTACAGATCAATAATTTAGTGAAGTTAAATTGTATTTTTCTTTCTTTTTCTGCCGTCCGTTAAAAATATCTTCCCCTGTAGGTTGATCCTGACCCACAGGCTTAGAACCAGGTGCCCGCTCAGAAAATGTTGTAGCACGTGTTCAAAGAGGAAGATCTTAATTTGAAATTCCTAACCGGACGTCGTTGGTGCTCATTCCAGGCGCTTTGACGACGCTCCTTTGGCGAGAAGCTGATCCTTCTTTACTTTCTCCGTGCAGAGCGCTCCAGAGACAGTTAATACCCCGCCAGTAAGAGGGTTACCTGCCCTGAAGCGGAGGTCTGCGTCGGTGGATTGTACGACTGAACTACAGTGATTTTATCTCAAGAAGAAGTGACGGAGCGACGTTTCTTTCTGCAGGTAAATATCACCGAGACATCGGTTTATTTTCAGGTTATTTTGTGCTTTTTCGTGCGTTTAAACGTGGCCGGTGGTCGCTACTGCCCACCTGTTGAATAGACCTCCCGCTTTCTATTGTGTGAATAACAAAAAGAGGAAAATCTGACTAGTGTAACATTTTGTTTGTCAACATAATAGCGTCGGTTACACCGCGTGTGACCCTCCCGTCGGTTTCAACGTGCGCAGTTTGTCGTGTAGATGTATTAGAGAGAAAACCTCAGTCCTTTTATCCAGCGAGTAAACTTTACTAAACTTTTTAGACGGACATGATCAGAAACTAAGCTTATTTATCAAATATTATCAATTGTATATATGATGCAGCCCAAAGTAACACGAAGTGTTTCTGGTGACACAAGTGGCTTTTATATTGATATATAAGATAAGAAGATATATTTGTTTCACCCATCAGTCATCACAGTCACAGTTTCGGCTGTAACGGACAATCTCACCCAACCCAGGGTATGGCGATCTCATTTCTAAGCAGATTAAGTGTCACAGAAGCAGTCAGATTTGGTTCCCGTGGGAACAAATCAGAGATGGGGGAATATTACACAATTTTACACCGTATCCTGTGACTCAGACTGCCAGTTACTGCTACCTGAAGTGCTCCAGGAATAAACTCCTCACTGTTGCCAAAGACGGGAGATCTCCGCACTCGGCAGGGAGCCAGAGTCCTGCCGCTATCTGACACAGTGGAAGTGCTCGACCTCCACACTTGGACCCTGGACATTTTGATGTTATTGTATTTTAAATGGAACAACAACAACAACAACTGAGTTTTATTAATTCTTAAAAAGCTGAAGGCACAGCTCCTCGTCGATCAACCCAGAGGTCACAATATTGAGCTTTGGCCAATCAGAGCCGCGGCAGCGTTCATCTATATTAGCCTGATTGGAAATAGCTGTGCTGTATCTGTGCCTGTCTGTGTGGATTAGACTGGAAAGAGAGAGAGATTTGTTCCACTGGTACCAATCAGTCAGCCGGCGAGAGCCTTCAGGAGGACAGGGGTGATCTCAGAGGCTGCAGTTACATAACGGAGGGAGAGGGAGGCGGCTGGAGTTCTGCTTTATCCTCGAACTCACCGTCTTGTGTCTTTCCTCAGCAGTGCTTGGATTCAGTCGTTGATCAGTTTTTGTTTTGAATGTACTGATGACGTTCATGACGCTGGTGGAAAGAGAGATGAGATCAGTTCAGTAAAAACCCTTCTTTCTTTCATCACCACAGTGAGAGATGAATCACAGCTTCAGCTGACTCAATGAGTATTCACCACCAAGGCTTCTTGTGAATATGAATGTAGTCATAGCTTTTCTGACAGTTAATAGTATCGAGCTGGACTTTCCACGACACTTAATGGGAAAATGAGTCCGCGAGAGCTCACAGACACAAGGTCAAATATAAACCTCACTGTGGAAAACAGCCACGTCAACTATGACAGACAGAAATCAGCTTTACTTTCATGGTAAAAAAACCAAACGGATTAGCAGAAAAAGCAAAAGGCTTTTCGTCAACAGTCGCCTGCGGTGCGCAATTACGCATGACGCAGGAGACTGCGGAGGGCCGTGGCAATGAAAGGAGCGGCGCCGTCGTGCGTTCAGGCGTGATCGTTTGTATGTGTTTGTCCTAGAAGATGACAGGGCTCACGGGTGGCTCACTGATTCCCTGTCCTGCTGTACTGCAAGCAGGCAGCAAATGGAGCCTGAGAGCAGAAACAGATGTCAGATCAGCCTCGTCTGTGGCGGATTGCATCATCAACAGCGTCCCAAATTCCAGCTTCCAGGAAAGGTGATGCATGGAAGAGGGAAACTAGCTGTCTGGCCTAATTTCTCCCTGAAGGCTGTCAGTATTTAAGATGTGGTAACCGGAAGGAGCAATATGTGGGATTTAGTGGAGAGTGAGGACATTTTGTTTGGTCCTCACTTCTTCAAAGAGCAGTTTGGGGTTCAGACTTGGTTTTAGGGTTAAGGTCAATTAGTTTTATGTTGATGTTGGGGCTATAGGGAATGTAGTACAGATCACAGAGCAAGTGTGTGTGTGTGTGTGTGTGTGATTGACTGACAGATAGGACCTGGGAACCTTAATGGCTGAACTGTAGGACAAACAAACATTCAACTCATGCTTCATTGAAGCTGGAAAGCTTCCAATAGGGCTATATATGTACATATGAGGTGTGTGTGCGTGTGTGCGTGTGTGTGTGTGTGTGTGTGTGTGTGAGTCATTGACTGAATTTGCTCACTAATGATATGATAAAGAACAGCCTCACTCACATTGAGCTGAAAACTCAAAGTTTGTGTCTCTGTGGCTCCATTTCATCCTTCTGCCAAACAATACAAAAGACAAGTGTTCATGTTTTCACGGCTCCAAACAAGCTTGTAGGTCATAAAGTGGAATATTTACTGCATCATCACCAATAGTTACCGGACTCACCATTCGGAGTGAAAACAGGTGATAAAAATGGTGTAAAATAGTGCAGTTGTTTGGCTGTGAAACAGTGGGATGATTGGGGCTGTAAATAGACAGCCGAGTTAGCATCAGTACTTAAATTGAATGAATGAATGAAGTGTTTAGTGTTGTGTCATTATCGTCCCGCATGGTTCTTACGAGACGCCATAAACTCAATGAAGTCAGATCCAGAGTGCTGCGTATACATTTTCAAACAATACAAAAAAAAATGTCCAAAAATAAAAACTTCATTGTCTACAACTAAATTCATAAATCACTGGGAAAAACATTTACTATATAATGCTGAAGAAATCAGTATAGATACAAATGAAATTGTGCATTTTGCCTCATTTTCCAGGCTTTTGAGACAAAGTTAGCTGACGTCAACACATCAGAATTAAACATCATAGTTTGTACTATGGCTGCTGACAATTGTTTTCAAGTAATCAATTCATCATTTTGTCAATGAAATTTCAAAAGAAAAATTGTGGTTTTGTCAACAGTCCAAAGATATTCAGTTTATAATGATTTAAAACAAATAAAGCAGAAAATCTGAGACTTCTGAGAAGCTGAAACCGGAGAACGTTTAGCATTTTTTTCACTATTTGTGCTTGAAAAAGTTACTAAAACGATGAATCAGCTATCAAAATAGTTGACGATTATTTTTCTGTCGATCATCCAATCAATCAATTGACTAATCGTCTCAGCTCTAGTTTGTAAAGTGAGAAGAAAATAAGACCCACTTTCTCCCAAATCACTCCTTTGCTCCACCCTTCTCAACCAGTTCTGGCTGGTTCGGTTCTGGTATTATTTTCATGTGCTTTTGCATCGTTGTGGTCACATTTCACAGTCTGGTTGTTTCTGTGGGCTTTAATGGAGCCGGCAGTGCTCGTCCTCCCTTCATTAGACCTGATAGTTTGTTGACACAGTTGTTTGGATCATTTGTTCCACTTCTTTGCTTCTATTTGTGCTGCACAAATATAGTCATTGTTTTTCTTTGTGTTAAAATGAGGGTGGACGAGTTAATGTCTCATTCTTTATGACTCTCTGTGGCTTCAATTAGTCTGAGCTGTTTAAGATTTCATCCCTAATATATCTGTGGTCCACATGTTCCCTCAGTCAGACGTTTTCTCTCGCTCTTTGTGGTTGTTAGATGTCTTTGGGTTGTGGCGTTGGAGGGAGAGAATGAATAAAATAGTAATATGAACCACAGTACACATTCAGTAGTATGAATAAAAATGTTCACATTTAAAACGTTAAGTAAACGTTAGTAACGATTAATCTGCTCTCAGATACTCTGGAACAGTTATTGATTAATAATCTGTGATGTTCTGTGAGCTCCAGAGGTTACTTTTTGTAAAGAGATGTAACTGAGTTCAATCTTTTAACCTTTTAATCTGTCTCGTGTGTGTGTTTTTTTTAATGGACCCTCACCTTATCTACATCGATCCTTGTCCTCGATCATTAAACCCAACCATCTCCAACTTTTCCGACCTAAACTTAACTTTATCAAGGCTAGGTACTGAAGTACAATTCAGATGGAAATATTGTACTTTATATTACGTTTATCTGACAGTTAAAGTTACTTTAAGATTTCACATCTACCTATAAAACACAAGCTCACTTTATAAAATATGCTGCATTGTTATAGATTAACTGCCCTTCAGTAAGTCAATTCAAGTGTGGTTCACCTTGGCCGCCTGTGTTGTTCCACTTTTCTACATGAATAAGAAGTTTACAGCTATTAGTTCTCTGAGCTAAATGCTAACATCCTGACGCTAAGCAGGTGTATAATGTTGTCCAATAGTTTAGCACATGCTAACGTTTGCTAATTACGAAACACAAAGCGGCTGAGGCTGATGGGGACGTCATTAGTTTTGCAGATATTTGGTGACTTGATGGTGCTGGATGAAAGGTCTGTGGATCAAAGTTATCACAGCTCATCCTCTGGAGGCCTCGATTATCTGCACTAAAGTACTCAACATTTAACAGTTGTTTCAATATTATTGAGATGAATAGATCTCAGTGAAAGCAGGTCCTAACCAAACGCTGAAACACAGGAACTGAAATACTGCTGAATCAATGGTTATATTCAACAGTCAAGTTTTAAACCAGAATTATTGCTTAAATGTCTTTTGACTTGAAAATTACCCAATCAGTGCTTACTGGGATCTTTTGTGTGGGAGATATTAATTACACATTATAAAACTTTTTTCCACTATGAAGTCAGTTTGGTTACAAGCATCAAAAGTACCTCAAATGTAAGTGTGAACTTTATAGTCATCACTTCTGTATTTGTCTTTCTTTTGTGGCCATTTTTTGGTGAATGACATTGTATATATTACATATATATTATATTAACACTAGTAATAGCAAAATTCAACTTATGACTGAACTTATGATTGCTGCCATGGAAACAAGATTATTCCAGTCATGAGTTTTCTGGTCTTTTTCTGTAACAGTTTTGTTTTTGTCCATGTTAGTTTGACTAATAGACAGTTAGTGCTGCTTCTAACAAAAGCTTTGCAACATGAATGGCTGGACTGAAGTGATATTACTTCAGCCTGTTTGGGTCTTTAATATTTAAAGAAGGGAAAAAGCTGATAGCTGGTGGGGAAAGCGTGTTCCCGTCATTCAGGGGCTACACGTGAAATTCTGTTGAAAAGTGAAAAGACTCCCAACAGAAAGGAAATATTTCTTTGTGTCGCCTCTCAGAGGAAAACTGTTTGTGTTGTGGATTTCCAAAGAACTCCCTGCAAAACACAGTGACATCAACTGCAGCTGATGAGGGTTTGTCCCAAAGCAGAATCACAGGAGGATTCTGGTTTATTCTGTATTATGATTCAGGCAATCTTACTGATCTCAGACTCAACTCTCATTTTTTAACTAACCTTAAGCAACAACTCTTGTACTTTAGCCCCAAAAATATCGTAATTCAATCAGGGAAATACTCCAGTTTATCTGTGTGAAGTTCCCCCATGCGTGGTTACGTAAACATGAGCGTTTCAGGTGTGACGATGGCGCGATGGAGACACAAATGTTTTGTTGCTCTCAGTTGAAAACTCTTCCTTAATATAGAAATTGTTTGCATTTAAAGTAAAAAAAAAAAAGTGAGCTTTGAAATCCTAAATCGAAACCACATAAACTAAACAGAAGCCACTTTATCCAAATGAAAACATTTTTAAGATTCAACACAAGACAATAACGATGCTGTTGGAATGGAAATGTTTTATAGTTATAAAGTTGAAGATGTATAAAGAACTTTAACCCCCCAGAAATCTCAAGTTCCCAGTCTCAAAGTGAGGCTGTATAATTACTAAAAAAGGTGACTTTTTCGATGAAACAAACAAATGGACAAATATATTTAAAGTTGTATTTGTTGAAAGTGATCACATGAACACATCCGCTCAGTAAACAGTCAGCTGCTCATTTCTCTCAAAACTCTTGTTTCTCTTATTTGTGAACAAAGTGAGCATACAGTGAGGACACTGTGATCTACACATAATATCAAGTCACAAGATGTGAAAGTTACATAAGAATCAAAAACATAATTCAATAACTATGTTTATAGAAACTTTACAGTGTATTATAAACATTTTCCATGACAAAATGCTACCTCAGGCTAAAAGCAAGTGATTGTACTTGAATGTTTAAATCCTCATCATCTAAAGTCAGCTCTTCCTACCAGCTTTCTGTTTGTGAAGGGCAACAGTTTTATTCTTTAAATGGTCAGAATCTCATTTTGAGACAAAAACAGTGTCTGTCTTCTATGTTTAAAGAGTTAAATACCAAAGGGACATTCATGATGGTGATGGGATCATAAGATCACAGAGCCCTCGGGCACGACCTGACTGTCATCCCATAATTCACCGTGTGTTTGCGTCAGGAAAGAGACTTTGAGATTCTTCTCTGATAACAGACGAGGACGCAGAGGCCAAAATCTTTTAAAACCAGCAATTTCCATGCAGGAATTTGTGTTTCCACTAACCCAGCTGAGGGTCTTTGGGAATGCGTGACCAATTTTCTGCCCTGATTCATTGACTGACTCACTGTAAGAGCAGCCTCGACACCCACAAGACCTCCAGTCACACATTTTCACATCATTTGGGGCAGGCAGACCCCTCTTAGCAAACACTCAGGATTCCTGGAGTGTTTTCCATCATATGTCCTCTGGCTCGCTGAAAAGAAGGTTGTAAATCTCCTCCCGCCTTCATTCCTCTCCCCCCCAGCTCCTGCCTCCTCCCTTCCTCTTCACCCCATCTATCTCCCCTTGCCTCTCCTCCCTCTCTCATCTCTCTCTGACTCCCTTTTCTTTTTTGTTTCTCCTCACAGATCTCCAGCATTTTGATGTCACATTCCTGAAGTTTCTGAGGAAGGCCGACCCGACAGACATCATATTCTTCATCCCTTCATCTCTTTTCTCTGAGGAGGGATAAAGACGAGAGAGTGTGTGTGTTTTGAAGAGAAGAGGACCTGTTGTTTGCTTGGATATGGCTTCTCTGTGTATGAGAGGGAGACCGAGGGAGCTGAGCTGAGGTCAAGGCCTTCCTCCTCTCCCCCCAGAGTCACATGTCAGCGTGAGGCACAACCCCCGAGGTTGCTAGCGCTACACTGACCGCCCTAAATACTACTCACTTGGAGAAGCAACACAGACTGCGTCACTCAGCTGGGAGTGGAGAGAGCCAGAAGAGCTTCATATCAAGTGAGTTTGCTTTGTGAGCTGTTGACATTAACATTCAGCTCCATTTCTCCTGCTGGTTTTAATCACCCTGAGAAACCGACTGCTACCCAAACACATAGAGGTCCTGTCTGGCCCAGTGAGTGGACCTGAGGAGACTTACCTCTTCTCTCAGATAAAGACAAGCACTCAGAGTTTCCTCTGAAGAGACCGAATCGCCTCACGTCGACCTGTCAGAAGCAAAATGCCGGCAAAGACGCCAATGTACTTAAAAACTACAACTCCCAAGAAGGGAAAGAAGCTGAAGCTCCGTGACGTCCTCTCAGGTGACATGATCAGCCCGCCGTTGGGTGACGTACGTCACAGCGCCCATGTGGGGCCCGAAGGGGAGGGCGACATGTTTGGAGACGTGGGTTTCCTCCAGGGTAAGATGAACATGCTGCCGTCACTGATTCGGACGCAGAACGGCCACTCGCGCTCGCACAGCGTGGAGAGACGCCTGGATGACGACTTCACCGCGAAACAGGAGTCACACAACTACGCCTACAACGGTTACCATTACCAGCACTCCTCCACCGGCCTACTGAAGACCACCATCTCCATGCCTGTCTTCATCGCCCATGAACAGGCTCCACCCAAACCCCCACGCCTCCACCTGGACGACCCCTCCCCTCCTTCTCTGCCCTCCCAGCAAAATCACTTCCACCACCATCAGCATCCAACAGAGACGAGCCACAAACCGGCCAACGGCTGCAGTCACGCAGACAACCACGGCCCTCTGTCGCTCTTTGAGAACGGCATGGTGGGACGTTTGGCATCAGAGCCCTGCCGTGACATCTCCCTCTCCCCCTCCATCCGCAGGCTCGTCCCCTCCTCCGGCTCCTTCTCAGAGGTCTCCTCTGAGGACTCCATGTCGGAGACCTGCGTGCCCCTGGATGTTCGCCGGGGCCTCAGCCTGGACTCTGATGCCGGCCTGAGCAACGAGGATCTGAGGAGTGAACGCAGTGAGTCGCCCTGTGCGGCCTTCCATCCAGCCGGTCTCACAGCCTCCTCTGGTGTGCCGCGGTCAGACTCTCTGGCAGGGTTAGACCTGGATCTGGGCCCATCCATCCTGGAGGATGTCCTGAGTATCATGGACCGCTACAAGACGGAGGACAACCGCTGTGAGCTCTGAAGAATAGAAAGATTAATTTGATGTACAGATATTTTTTATACGTGGTTTAATAAATCCTTTAAAACTTTGTAAAGAGGAGGACAAGGGAAAATGTAATTTTCAAGAAGACTTGACAGCTGAGTTTAAAGGTCACTGAAACATTTAAGAAAGGTGAGAGGCACGTGGACGTTGTTGTGAAGTGCCGGGACGTTGCTGCCCGACATGACAACAGCCAAGGCAACAGGCTGGTCCTCAGGAGCCTTTATCAAAGCTGAACCGCAGACTCATAAACAATTAAACAGTAAGACAACAAAGAGAAGAACTGCAGTCACCTGGTTATCACAGACTTTCAACACATTCCTCTTTTCTGTGGACACTACCCACATTGTATCGTCTCTTAATCTGACTGTGCTGATAGCTTTCTGCTCGTTAATGGTTAACTGATTATCAGCGGAGTCGGATATAAATGTCTGTAGACTGACTGAGAAAATGGGAGAAACCAGCAGCTGTGAACAAAATGCAGGAGCAGCAGGACTCAGCACCACAGCTGCTAATAAGTCCTTTCTTACAACTTCAGATGTACATTTCTGCAGCAGAGTTCAAGTGACTCAGTCAAACTAAGCTGAACTACAAACATAAATAGTTTTATGCTGAAGGCCATATTCTGTCTTATCTTTTTCTGGCTGCCTGAAATGTCTAAAATGTTTCAGAAGACTGAATATTAATATCTTCACTCGTTTACTGTAATTATTCGACACCAGATGAAATGTGAAGAACTTCTGATTTTACTGTCCTTCTGTGACAGATGAAGATGGTCTCTACCTGCCCTCCGGCGTTGCATTAGACAACAGCAGCTCGACATTTCAGTGGCAGGTTTCTTACTTTTGATCAGAGGGAAACTGAGGAAGCTTATTCTTGTTGTTTTATTAATAAAATGCTTTAAGTGTAAGAAATGTGCTGCTTTGTAGATCATTTTCAAATACTGGTCTTTTTAAAACACTCTTCTTCCATGTTGTGGCTCACTGTCGGCCTCCCTAACATTCACTGTCTGCATTATCACAGTAGCCTATTATTCAAATGTCATTTATGCTGTGTGTGTGTGTGTGTGTGTGTGTGTGCGTGCGTGTGTGTGTGTCTGTGTGTGTATATATATATATATATAAACTGTAAATGTAAGAATAAAATGTTCCTCTAAAGAAAATAAAGAGGCTTCATGGACAATTCTTCACACAAACAAACAAAATGTAGGAGCTGCATGTTGACATTTTAAAAACAAAGACAATAATCTCATACTACAAAATGTACAGACGACATTTTACACACACAAGCACGCACAGAATTGTGCATGATAATTGATAATTAAAGTAAAAACCAATATATTTTTTTTATCTTATTTCTTACTGTCAAAGGCAACCTCTCCCTTTATATTGTGTTGTATTATATTGTCTCATCTGTTTTATTAATTAGTATATATTAGGTTGGTAAATTCTATTGAAAGTGTTCATAATACTTATTTTGAAAACTATTATGCTGAAGTTTTTCCTACTGGCTTAGTGCAGGTGCACAGAGACGTGATGAAAGCTGTAGGTAGAAGCAAAACTTTCCAACTCACCAAAACACATTGAAACAATTGCCCTTAAAAGGGTTCAGTGTTTTGAAGTGTCTGACAGTTGTTCCAGATTAGGGCTGGATTTTGCCTCTGAGGGGCCCGTGGGCAAAAATGAGCCCCCACACTCCCTCACCCAACTCTGCCCATAGTCCCAGAAACCAAACAGTATTTCTAACCTGAAGCACTGCTGGAGTATGTCAGTAAGTTTGTGATAATGTGATTACATACAAATTAATTTGAGGATATGCATCATTTAAGCACAATATTAACTGAAATATCAAAGATATTACAGCTATATTTTGACACAGCACATGAGTGTTCAGTGCCCTCCAGTGGTCACAGTGAGTATTACACTTGTGTGTATTTTGACAGTTTTATTTGAAAAGTGTTCAGCGTAGATTTAATACACTACATATATGCTTTAACGGTTCTTGGAGTTGCTGTCTCAGATGGTTGTTAAAATGTATTGTTAATTATTTTATCTAGAAGTATTAGATGATATATCATTTTCCAATTGTGTCTGCCTTGTTGCTAGTGGAGTGCAGTTATAGTTCCTCACTGTGACCACTGGAGGGCAGTGAAAAATTAATGATTACCAAGACATTGCAGTTTGTTTATTATTGTGCAGGGCCTAATAACAATGTGTACATTAATGCAGATGATCAATTTGAACATCTGTATTATTCCCACTATAGAATGTGGTGCTGTAGGTTCTAAATGTGACCACTAGAAAACAATGTAAATGTCTCGTTTTAATCCCTAATTCCTATCTGGTTCTTTAGTTTTGTCACTGTATTTTGAAAGGATTCACCGGAAGTGGCAGTGGATATCACGTCTACAGTGACGAACATTTTACTACCTACCACTGATGACCACCGTTCGAATATCGGTCTGACTGCGCCCTCCAGTGGTCACAGTGTAAAACTGCAACACATTCAATTAGTAAAACATGCGTCAATGCAGACATGAGGACTAAAAACGAAAAAACTATTAGCAACTATAAGCAATTAGAAATGAAGTGAAAGCAATGGACGTGAAATTATCATATTATCAATCGAGGGTCACGTGATCGACGAGGGTAGTCTAGATAGCACTAGTTGCCCTCAGTGAGATGACAGTGGACACGAGAGAATTATTAATTATAATGTCAGATTGTTTCTGGTCGCGTCCATGCCATCACTTTATTTTGAAAGTGTTCACTGGAAGTATTTGAAGTGACGCTGTTTTTACTAATTGAATGTGCTACAGTTCCATGCTGTGACACACGGTGGCAGCTCAACAAGCACTAGTGCTGCGAAGATGCTTGTTTGTTTTTTTGACCAACCGAGCTGGCCATACCGGTATTTGAAGATAATGGTTGACCTGGGGATCGGGGGTATATAATATTATGCCCTCTAGTGGCCTTATACAGGAACGGCAACCTAACTTTCACACCAGCGTCAAAGCAGACATGATAGCGTACTTATGTTCCGGTAAAGAGGTTCAAAATAATACGTTCAAAATAGACGAAGGTGTAAATATAGATGTATATATACAAATGTTTGACTCGGGGACGAAGACGATTCGGCGTCAACCACAAACTGATAAAAAGGCAGTTCAGTACTGTATAAACTACACGCTTGAGGTTTATCTATACAAATGGTGATTCAAGTAGTTCATTTTTCACCCTATGGACGGCGGTAATGCGCCTCGGAGCGTTTACACCGCCAAAAACCATAGAAGAAGAAGACGAAGAAGGAAAAGAAGAAGAAGAGTCGCTCCAAGTGTTGTATCACTGTGCTGTTTTTGGTGTTTTTACTGACGCACAAGTTATCAGTGACTGTTTCAAAACAGCGAAAGTGACTGACAAAGAAGAGGAGCGACCGCTACACGTTTTAAGAACATGAAGTGAGTGTTTCTACTAAAACAGAAAAGAAAAACTATCCATGCAGACATTGTGGTAATTGACAGTGCTAGCTAGATTGCATTATATTTAACAATACCTGGCTGACATAATTTAGCTAAGGTAACATTAAACCTGGCGCCGACAGCTGCAGTTTATTCAGTTTATCCTCTGAAAGTATATTGTCAGTCTGTATGTTCGTGTAATTAGCTGTGTGTGTTGAAGAACCAGCGTCCACATTAGCTTAGCTTCCAGACATACTGCTTGAGGCAGAGTGATTGTTCTGAATGTGCTGCATGTGTGCGGTCAGTCACTGTTGTTTTATTCCAGGCTCAACATCGAGGGTCTGTTGGTGTATTTTCCATATGACTACATATATCCCGAGCAGTACTCCTACATGCTGGAGCTGAAGAGGACACTGGATGCTAGGGTGGGTGGTGTTTATGTATCTCAGTTTATTCCACAGGATGCATATAAAATAAACTCAGTGGGATCTGAAACAATGTTATATCTGGATAGCTCGTTTTCATGCTGCTGGGCATGTGTACACATGTAACGAAACACGATAACAAATGGTAAAACTGAAGAATTATGGCATGTAATGTCAATACAGATACAATCTCAAGACGTACTGTAGTTACAGTCGCCCTGTCAGAGGGAAGTAGTGATGTTGTGTCTGTGATTATTGATTGTGATTCAAGGATTTGTTCACATATTTTCTCTGTCTGGCTCAAAAGAATGCTAACATGCCCGTATGTATTTTGAATGAGTTGGTGTTGGCTGTAATTATTCCTGCTCTCTGTTCTGAACTTGAAGAGATCCTTTTAATACTTTCTAAATCAACTCTTAGTGACTGATTAAACACTAGTTAAGGGTGGTGTTTAAATTATCATCATTATTATCAGTGTTCCAACTGAATCAATAGGAAGAGAGCACCGTGTTAACTTTATGTGTGTGGGCTTTGTGGTCAAACCATGCTGTTTATGTTCAGGGTCATGGGGTCCTGGAGATGCCATCAGGAACAGGGAAGACCATCTCTCTGCTGTCTCTCATTGTTGCCTACCAAAAGGTGAGTTTAGCTGTGTGTCCATGTGACCTCTGGTGGTGCTGGAGTTATGGTCCACTGTGGCTTCCCACCAGCCAATGCCACATGAACACCTAAATATGGTCTCTGGTTCTTTCTCTCAGGCCTTTCCTTTGGAAGTGACCAAGCTTATATACTGCTCCAGAACAGTTCCCGAGATCGAGAAGGTGGGTCAAGGTCAAATAAAATCACACTTAGCACAAAGGGATGAAAAGTATAATTCATAGGACATAGAGGTTTAATCCCAGCAGCAACAGTTGATCCTGTCTAAATATTTCTATGGCTCAGAAATGTTTAACGTTAAAATCAAACCGTAGAGGAAGAAGAAGGTGCTTTAAAAAAACTTCAGTACTTGTATCATATATTTGATCTGCTGTCTGATAAGGTCGTGGAGGAGCTGAGGAAGTTGATGGAGTTTTATTCCAAGCAAACTGGAGAGAGCAACAACTTCCTGGCTCTGGCTCTTTCCTCCAGAAAAAACCTCTGCATCCACCCAGAGGTACGAACAGCTGCTGTCCAGGACAAATAAGGACCTCACATATAAACTACACTAACATACACATTTAAAGCTGGCTGAGTGATAAAGCAGCCATTACATTGTCTTCCAGATTCAGAACCGAGCTTTCTGTTTTTCTTTGTGTCTGCTGTGTGTTTAAAAGATAGAATAAATGCTTGTCTGCCTCGACTGCAACCAGGATCTGCTTCTATCCAGGTTAGCGCTCTGCGCTTCGGTAAGGAGGTTGACGGGAAGTGCCACAGTCTGACAGCATCGTACATTCGTGCACAGCGCCACAGTGACCCTGACCTGCCTGTGTGTCGCTTCTATGAGGTAAGAAGTCACCTGAATTCATCCAGTTCTGATCTGAGCTGTTATTTTTTTAACCGAAGTGGAAGTAGACGCGGCAGGTTTGTGTACAAAACTCATGAAATCCAACAATGAAAGTGTTTGTATTGAAATTTTACTATCACACTTGATGATAGTAACAATAACGATACATCATTTAGTCTGAAGCTCCATTCTTTGCACCTGAAGATATTTTACAGTCATGCACCTGTACTGTAGCCTACAGAGGGTGAACACAGTATCATAAATACCTGAACGATTCAGTACAGTTCTGTGATGAATACCACCTCTAGTATTATTATAATGATCATTTGTTGTTGACACTGTGTCAGAGGGGAGTGGATTAACCATAACTTTTTGATGTAGTTTGTGAAGTTGTGTTGTCGTATTAGTTTGCATGAGAATGAAGCTGAGCATTATGAACTTCATGAAGGTAGTTTCTGTTGAAGGACAGTTATATAAGAACAGAGCTGAAACTAACAGTATTTGTTGTGAGAAATGTCCTTTACAGTTTCTTAGAGACTTGTTTGTCAAACTAACAGCTCCAAACCCAAATTCAATTCCTAATTATATCAAACAGAAACAAGCAGAAAACATATACATTTGAGAAGCAGGTATTAACAGATGTTGCATTTTTGCTTGAAAAGTGACTCAAATGACTAATCGATCATCCAAATAAGTGCATTGTCTGTTGACCAATCGATTCAGCTCTATATTGGATTGATTACAACTTGATGACTCAGCTTCCTTTTTGAATGTCTGCATCACCTGGAATATCACTACTGAACTGTGCACCATGAAAACTGGAATCTATCCATGTGTGATGCTCTGTTAGCCTCTTGTCAGGAACTCTAACGAGGTTAAAGCAAACAATGAGAAGTACTCACATTACAACTTGTGTGTAACTACCGACCAGATTCAGTATGTGGTTTCTAGTTGTCCTCTGAATGAACTCTCAGGTGCTTTGTGCCGGACTGAAGTTACGCAACATCAATGATAATGTGTGTGGAACTGTGTACATTTTTATTAACATAAAACCAGATTTCTGACACCTAACAAGGCGAGGAGAAAAATAACAGTAAAAGGTTTGGTAACATTTTATAATACAACCTATGATTTACAAATAAAATACTCAATGGAAGAAACCAAGACTATGGGGAACAAGGGATTAATAATTAGGCATTTTAGAGGTAGAAATAAATTATATCAATTATAATATTATAAGTATTTTTGTAAATACGGGGTACCTATGTGGTACAGTAATGCAATAATAAAACTGATATTCTGCAGAACCTGTAAAGTAATTATGGTGTAAAGTATTTCACAGACATGCTACCAAAACAGCGACCAAACAGTTACGAGAGAGGCTTTTGAAAAATCTTGTTATGTTCCCAAAATGACCATCAATGCTGCGGTACAGTACAGGTACAAGTAGCTTTGGCACAGAAAGCTCAAATCTTAGCATAGGAAATCACAGGCTGTACACTGTTTTTTGACTTCAATCTTTTATCTGTTTTTTAGTAAGTAAAACCTTGATCAGGTGCAGAGTCTGCTACACCTTCACTAGCCTGACACATGCACTTCCTGTTGCATGTTGGATACAATTCAAGCCAAATAGTCCCTTTAGTCTATCCACAGTATTTGCACATATCTGTCTGCTGCTCTTGTTTCCTTGAACCTCCTCTCACGCTGGTTTGTGTCTGCAGGAGTTTGATGCAGTCGGCCGACAAGTGCCTCTTCCTGCTGGCATCTACAACCTTGACGACCTGAAGGACTTTGGTAGACGGAAAGGCTGGTGTCCTTACTATCTGGCCCGCTACTCGGTACGTTGCACCACAGACTTCTACAAACAGGAAACCTATAGCCTGGTGTGAAAATTGCTTTCCTGGTAATTTGGGAAAGCCATCACTCTTTGCATACAAATCTGAAAATAATCTGAATAATGTTGATATTTGAAGATGTTTCACAAAGGTTGGTAGTGTATCTCTTAGCTTGTCCTGTTTTCTCTCTCCCACTGTTATTTCCTCTCAGATCCTGCACGCCAACATCGTGGTGTACAGCTACCACTACCTGCTGGACCCCAAGATAGCTGACCTGGTGTCCAAAGAGCTGGCCAAGAAGTCTGTAGTGGTGTTTGATGAGGCTCATAATATAGGTGAGGATGTTTTTGTAGTTCTGATAATTCTTTGTAATTCTTTTAACATGACTTAATATAAAGATGACTCCTGGAAAGAAAGAGCTTTAATTTTTCACGTCTTGTCATCTTTTATCTTTTCATCCCTCACCTCTTTTTCTCCTGTTTCTTTCCCTTTCTCCTCAGACAATGTTTGCATTGACTCCATGAGTGTGAATATCACCAGACGAACACTCGACCGCTGCCAGAACAACGTGGACACACTTCAGAACACCATACACAAGTAAGAGCCTGGCAGAGGTCAGCAGCACGCGTACTGACACATCGAACTCATTGAATGCATCTTAATTGCATCTACGTTTCCATTACTTGCGTCTAAGTTTCTCCCACTGAACACATGAGGAGAGACTAAACAATGACTTTAGAGAAATGAGACGTCCTTTCCTTTCCATCAGCTGTCAGTCAACTTTAACAGATCTGGAGTCTTTTGGTGGCTTGGAGTTTGTATTTGCGTATATATGTACAATCAAAATAATACAGGATGCACAGTGACTACTGCCAGCACTATTTCGTTTATGTCCTCCCACATCACACAGCACAATATGAGATGAGTCCTCTTAAAATGAACACCTGCATTAAAAGCTAAAAGTATTCTGTTCTTTACTTTGTACAGTTTGAGCCGTAAAGAGTAAAGTACAGTTTTACAAACATTGAATGGCCATAAGCCATTTCTTCTGGCAGCAAGATTTTTTTTATTATTTGTTTGTTATTTGTATCCACATTTATTGATATTCTGTTTGGTAAATTATCGTCAAAATCTAGTTTTTATCGTGAATTAAAATGTCTCTCCTCCTCTTCCTATAGTAATACTGTACGGGTGAAAGAGAGAAATGACAGGTTATAAAAAGTCAAGTGATTCTGATGAATGATGAAAACTATTCAGTTTCCTTGATCCTTGATCAGACCCACTGGTAACACAAATCCACTATTTATTATTTCAACCTCAATAAGTGAGGAATGATTTAATAATGTTCTCATGGAGCGCGTAAAGTTCCTGTTGTCATCTCTGCCCCGCCTCCTCTGCTGTCTGACAGGATAAAGGAGACAGACGCTGCTAAACTGAGGGAGGAGTACAGACGATTGGTGGAGGGGCTGAAGGAAGCTAATGTTGCCAGGGAAACGGACGTCTACCTCTCAAATCCTGTGTTACCAGATGAAATTCTTAAAGGTACGGGCCATCAGCACTAAATGAATTTGGTTTTATTCTGAGTTTCACTCAGTTTAGAATTATAGTTCAGACAGAAAGTTGACATTGCTTTTTTTCTGCTCCCTCTCCCTCAGAGGCCGTCCCCGGTACTATTCGCACGGCAGAGCACTTTGTTGGTTTCTTGAGACGTTTCCTGGAGTATCTGAAGTCCCGTCTGAGGGTCCAACATGTCGTACAGGAGAGCGCCCCGCAGTTCCTCAAAGACATCTTCGACAAAGTCTGCATCGACCGCAAGCCTCTCAGGTCACTGTTGGCGCCACTGACGCATTGCACCTGAAATCACTTAAGTCTCCATTGTTTTTGTTACCTAACTTTCTGCTTGAATTCTCCAGACAAACACATGTGACCTCAAGTAATCATGTATTCACTCACTTTCACTTTCTCAGTCTCTTCTTCAGTAGCTCATTCACTTATTCGCCTCCCTCAATCACTTCCTCACTCTTGTTCCCTTGTTTCCTTAGCAGCTTCCCGCTCAATCTGTCACTTCCTCATTCATTCTCTCGCCTCACATCTGTATTATCTTTCTTACACGATCACTCACCTCTTTAATGCACTCTCAGTTGCTCACTCTCTTACTAGCTCATGTCCTTGTTTAATTGATGACTCAGTAACTTCCTCATTCATGTCTTCATTTTCTCTCTAATCTTCCATCCGTCCCTCTGTGTCTCCAGGTTTTGTGCAGAGCGGTTACAGTCGTTACTACGAACTCTGGAGATTGCCGACATCGCAGACTTCTCAGCTGTTACTCTCATCTCTAACTTTGCTACTCTGGTCAGCACCTACAGCCAAGGTACTAAAACACATCTGTACATCCATTAGTGCTGAAAGCAGACGCTGTTAACAAATATATTACTTTGGCACTGTAGTTGCAGTAAGATGTCTGGCAGAAGTCAGATTTAGTTTGTGACATCTCCCAAATGTTTATTGTGTTTTATTTTGTTTCATAGTGCAGTGTGCTTTTGTTGTGTTTGGTTGTATTGTATTGTAACTTAATTAAGCACATTTTTCTGTCTGCCTGAAGGTTTTACCATAATCATTGAGCCCTTTGAAGACAGAACTCCAACCATCGCTAACCCTGTGCTGCACTTCAGGTGGGGAAGAATTGACGTTTAAAATTGTGAAACGTGTGAGACGATGCAGGACTTAGTCTCCGTGATACAAACAGTAAAGGTGTGAGCATCAAGTTAACATGTGACTGTTCTGACCGTTGTTTTCTGTCTTTGTTCCTCTCTCAGCTGTATGGACCCGTCTATAGCCATCAAACCTGTTTTTCAAAGGTTTCAGTCCGTCGTCATCACCTCGGGGGTAAGTTAGTGTGTGTGCAGAGTGGTGAACCGTTAAAGAATAGATTTCTCTTTTTGTTTTAATATTGTTTAATTTGGGTACGTTAAAATACCTGCTCCATTTCTTCTTCCTTCATTCCTCCTCTGATGCAGTGATAATTCTGTACACCTTTTACTGGGACTTTCCACATCATCTTGCTTCTTGAAATATGATCCTGCAGTTGTATTCATGTAATGTTTGACTGAATGTCCCTGCTGCCTTATTGTTAATTAGTTTTCATTTGATTAATCTTGTGTACTTTGTTTTAAAATGTTAAAGTATCACAGTTAGTAGTGAATTCTTGCCATTGTTATTCACATCGGTGGCCTAAATATTAAATGATTCCTTCTTTCATTCTGGAAACTCCACAGGTCAATATTGTGAAGTAATTCGATTTTCTGTTTCACATGCAGTCATGAAGTCTGTGTTCTCCAAACAAACGGCTGCTCTTGTTTTGACTCTCTCGTCCTTCTGTTTGACCTCTTTAGACTCTCTCACCACTGGATATCTATCCCAGAATCCTCGACTTCCGCCCTGTTACCATGGCATCCTTCACCATGACGCTGGCACGGACCTGCCTCTGTCCTCTGGTGTGTAACGACACTCAGACACACACGTTCATAAACGCATTCACTCTGGCAGCTGTGGTCGAAGAGAAATGATGGTGGTCAAAGACTGAAACTGACCCTTTCTCACATCGTTTCCACACTTAAAATTGTGTCACTGGATTGTTGGAGCCTTTCCAAATGTTTTGTCTTTTTCTTTCTCTGTTTTGTCTTGCGCAGATTGTTGGCAGGGGAAATGATCAAGTGGCCCTGAGCTCAAAGTTTGAGACCAGAGAAGACTTTGGTTAGTAAAAATGTCTCCGTCATTATTTATTGTAGCATATTGTTTCAAAGGCAGCATCACATGATGAGGTCAATATAATAACTCAAAACAGATCTGACATGTTGTACTGTGTTCAAATATAATAACATTACTTTTTCTTTTTTTCTTTTTGTTTGCAGCTGTGATTCGTAACTACGGCAACCTACTTCTAGAGATGTCTGCGATCGTTCCCGATGGCATTGTGGCGTTTTTCACCAGCTACGTCTACATGGAGAACATAGTGGCGTCCTGGTATGAACAGGTCAGTGTGTGGACAGACACAGAACACACACACACACACCTGGGAGACTGAGGTGGTTCTTTTAAACTTGGATAATACTACTAATGATAAATAATATTTCTAATATTTGCATCTTTGAAACAGAATAGCATTTTGTGTCAACAGTCATTTGGTATAAGTTTGTTTTATTCTTGAAGCAGAATAGGGCAGACATTATTTTTCATTTTATTATTATTTGTTTATGAAAAATGTGTATATACAGATATAGTATGTATGTTTTTGTATACATTTGTTTGCAGGGTATCCTGGAGAATATCCAGAGAAACAAGCTGATCTTCATTGAGACTCCCGATGCTGCAGAGACGAGCATGGCCCTGGAGAAATACCAGGAGGTCAGAGAGACACTTGTCATCCTACTTTATACGCATTATTATTAAATAAGTCACAAATCTGTAGTTGGGGGTCAGCTGCCGAGGGGCTAAACAAAGATCAAGTAGGTAAAAACAGATGACACGCCTGTGATTGTACCATTTAGCATGCTGTGCTGTAAAGGTATAAAAGCAAACTCATGGTAATATTTTATCTTCCTGTTCTCCTGCTGGGTCCCAGACCTTTGACCTCTGACCTTTCTCTGTCTGTCCCTTCTCTTCAGGCATGTGAGAACGGCAGGGGAGCCATCCTCCTGTCTGTGGCTAGGGGAAAGGTGTCTGAAGGAATAGATTTCGGTAAATGATCAGGATGCTGCAGGTTACTGAGATGACTTAAGAGGAAACGAAATGTGGACCCAGTAGAAAAAATAGGAGTAAAAGCAATGCAACAGATTTCTTTATGGTTATACAATATAAAGATTCAGCAAACATTTCACTGGAAGTCGGGTGTAAGTGTGAATGTTGAGGTCGGTTTTTCAACATAATAACTATGGATCTTTTTGTTTTCTGTCCAGTGCACCATTTTGGCCGAGCAGTCATCATGTTTGGAGTGCCTTATGTTTACACGCAGAGCCGCATCCTGAAGGTCAGAACTATCACTGTGTCCGAAATCACTCACTCTATTTTATATTAATGTCCGAATTTTGTGTGAGATTTCCACTATATGGTGCCCTCAGAAATTCCCACAATGGAACAAAAAAAACAAACTAGTGTTGGCTTTGTACACTACTTTCCGCTAACAATCCCACAATGCATCACATTTCATAGATGAGAAAATGACTCTCCACCTGTCAGTGATGACACAAAATGAAGATGATGATTTTTAAGTGTTTGAAGTGCTGCTCACTACAGAACAAACTATTGAGTGTCTATTATATAGGGAATAGTGAATGAGTAAACAAGGGGCTGACTTCTTCTTCCAGTTTATTAGGCAGCTAAAACTAAGTGTACCTCCCCATTTGTATCAATGAGGGTACCTCTCTGTATAACGCAATACAGTTCAACAGCACCAGAAACTGCATCCTCCAAAATGACCATAAAGTTCAATCAACACGTCGACAAAAATCAAGGGAGGATTTATTGAATAACTGTTGTATTAGATTGCATTAGTTTTAGCTCAGCGTAGCTAATAAACTGGCAACTGAATGTCTATTTCGTCATTTTCAGGTCCTGAAAAGTTTGAGAATTAGATCAAAAAGCTTAGAAGCATGAATCAGTGATGATATACAAGTTTCAATATGGTTGATGGTTAATGTTAAAAAAAAAATGAACAAGCACAGATGTTTTCTTATGAATCTTGTTCATTTATAAATGTCATGTCCCTTTTCATAGTTTCCTCAGTCTGACAGTTTTGCTGTCATCACTCTGTTAATAGCTTCACTATTTTTGCCTCACTGACTCATGTTTCAGGCTCGTCTGGAGTACCTTCGAGATCAATTTCAGATCAGAGAGAATGACTTCCTGACGTTTGATGCCATGCGTCACGCGGCTCAGTGTGTGGGCAGAGCCATCAGAGGCAAGACCGACTACGGACTCATGATTTTTGCTGACAAGGTGTGTGATGGTTCTACCCAGTCTAAATTCTTTTTGTCCTTTTGATCCTGCCATAGTCTATAAATGCCTATAAATATTACACAATTTCTTAGCATCAGCCGGTAGGTCCCATTACAACCACAGTCTTCTGATTTGAAGTAGCTCCACTGGTTATTGCCTTGAGTGAAGATCAATCAGTATGTGAGGACTGCCTCTCCCGTCCACAGCGTTATGCCCGAGCAGACAAACGTGGGAAGCTTCCTCGCTGGATTCAGGAGCACATCAGCGACGGCAGTCTGAACCTCACTGTGGACGAGGCTGTCCAGCTCTCCAAGCACTTCCTGCGGCAGATGGCTCAGCCTTTCAGACAGGTATGACTCGTCCGATTTGTCCCATTTTCCCTCTGACTGAAATTACGTTTAAGCTAAGTTAACTACCCAGATAAAGTGTTCACTCAACAGACGTACGGTCACCAGAAGCTAAAAAATACCAAGACAAGAATAAGAATATTGATTGCAAAAGTAACGGAGCAAATTTAAACTCTGACATTTTTGTGTGAAAGGCCAGAGGGAACGTGGGTAAAAATGGTTGAATTTAGTTCATCACAATTAAATTATTTCATGAGCAACAGCTGTGCTTTCTTGAAATCACAAAATGATAATTTCACAAGAAGAACCAGTTTCTTTTTTACATATAATTATTCCAGCATATTTAGCTGTGTAAACAATTTTCTTGTGATCACAGAATAAATATTTTGTGTGTCCAGAGAGGACATGGATGTACTGTAATCATTTGTCATGTCTCCTTTCTCATGATCAAGAAAATAATTACAGGCATTACTGCACCTGCAGTCGGCACTTTTGTCCCACTAGTGTCTTAAACAAACAATTGGAGCATTTACTGTACTTTACATTCTCATGAAAGGGGTTAATTAATTACTTTGTTTTTGACGTTATGCAGGTGAGTCAGAAAGTTAGTTTCTAACACTGATTGAGATAGAGGAGGAGGAGGAGGAGGAAGAAGAGTGAAAACTTTGATATGAAAACAATAATTTTCCATTTTACCTGCTCTGTGAGATTGCATACTTGCCACTTGAGTTCTCACTTCTTTTCTTGAGCAAGTATAAAGCCTGTTTTTAGCATGTAGCAGCTTCCCACTCTTTCATTTAAGTTACTTAGAGCTGCATAGTGAACAGGGTCATTAACCAGAGGTCCTCAGACACTCAGCAGGCCCAAGTGTCATTTAGCAAGACAGTGAAAATAGTTGGCGAGGTAGTCTGATCACCTTCTTGTTTCACGGATTTTTACCAGTCTCTAATAATCTCTCTCACCCTCTCTCTCTCTCTCCAGGAGGACCAGCTGGGTCTGTCTCTGTTGACTCTCGAGCAGCTGGAGTCGGAGGAGATGCTGCAGAAAATCACTCAGATCGCTCATCAGACCTGAAGGTGACATACACTGCATAATGTCATCACCATGGCAACGCCCATGATGGGGTCTGCAGCCATTGGAATGACATCATTACTGTGCGATGATGAGAACTGGGTCAAATAACAGATGCAACTCAAGTTTATTTTAACCTATTTGGAGAGTTAGATGTGCACATCAGGACAGTGTAGATATACTTCAGAAAGTTTGTTGGTTATTAACAAAATAAAACCTGTAATTAAATGTTTCTCTTTGTGGTAAACAAACCATGAAAAGTATTTAAAACACATGCAGGCCCAGCTCTGGTGGTTATAGTAATGATTTCTGTCAGTGTGTGCATTGTGGTTAGAAGGCCTCAAAAAGGCACAAGCGTTCAGTATTTCAGGTCACACACTGAGTCTACAAAATATTAGCACCACAGCTCTCACACCCATCTGAATGTGGGATTTAGTTTAGTTTTTGGTTTAGTTTTTTCTTTTTTCAAAACCATTACAGCAGCAAAGTCAGTGCACCTTTGGTTCACTGGTCAGTGTGTAACTCAGTACTATGTACAACCTTTATAACTGGTTTGTGTACATATGTTGTATCTATAGCAAAATAAAACCAAGGGCAGTGACAGAAATCAGTTAAAATCACTGTTATTTAGTAATTTAATTAACTGTTCACTTGAATACTCAGCTGTAAGCTGCCACTTAGTGCTGTTGAAAATCTGCCCCGTTAGTCAAAGTGAGCAGTCTGTGTTCACTTTCAGTTGTCCTGAGTTTGTCTCACTTGGTAACCACACAGCATTACATGTGGGAGAAGGATTTTGCAGTTCTATGGAGGTGGTCCTAACATTTTGTATACTCTGCGTGTATTCAGTATTACACATCACTCACGGATGCACTGTGAGAGGATCTAACAGAAATATCAACAGTAATGAATCCTCTCCGTTATGATGAGAAAACCTTTACTTGACATTAAACTCCTAAAATGCGCTATTTTATAGCATTTTCAAAGTACTGCAGTTTGTGAAAAAACACATTTATTACTTTTCAAACCAAAAATGATGAACACGTGCTGTTTTTAAACGACTTATTTTGATAAGTAACATGTGTTTTGAAATAAGTTATAAACCGTCATCAGTGGGTCAACATGTAGCATCAACTACAGATTATTCCATCTGTGGGTGTAACATCGGTCCATATAGCGTCTGTCATACAGGCAAAACGACTGTTCGTTTCCTTTGCTACTGCAGCTGTACATATCACATTTTATACTGAACATGATTATTTCTGTATCTGTTTTTCAACCAGGAAGTTGGAATATAAATGTTTTGTATTTAAGAGTTGACTTGTGTTTTTCTTCTGGGGGAAAGTGTTTTAATCTTGATAGAATTTTTTAAAGAGGCCTTTCAATCCTGACAAAACAAGTCAAGGGCAAATACCTGAACTTTAAATACTTCAAGAAGTGGCACTACGTAAGCTATTCAAACTGAAACTTAAAGTAGCATGTCAAACCCTAAAAGACATGAAATATTTCCATGCAAACACACGCTAATAACATACAAGGGTGTTAAGGTCATATTGTAATTTATTTCAGCTCAAGTTTGCAAATATAAAATACAAACATTCATGTTTACCACAATAAACACAGCATCAAAGGAGATATAGTCCAGTTTCTACATATTGTTTGTAACATTCTTACAAGTGTTTGATTGACAGACTGTAGTTTCTACAGTAACTAACAGTTTGATTTCAGCCCTTACAACAAAACAGGAGTGACATCTACCAGAGTAAATGTACAATCAGTAGTTTGTGAGCCCTAACAGGAGTTTTGTAGAATAGAATCCATGTGTGAGGGTGGTAACGTAATTTTCAGGGAGCCAAGATTTCCTAGCAGCACTCATTTATTTCAATTCGTATCTCAATTTAAACATTCCTGAGTTTTAAGTGAATATGTACAAAATTATAGTTATTTAATACTCTGTCTGTGTATTAACATAAAAAGGAAGGAGCTACAATGTTTTGTTCACACAGTGTTGTACTTATTTCACCAAATCTCCAGTTTAAGTCTCAAGTAACTAGTTCAAGTAATTCTCGCTATAACAAATGAAAAAGATCACAAAGAAATCTACATGTCATTAAAAGCTAGTTTACAATTTATAATAGTAGTAATAGTGACTTGCAGTAAGTTGTGGATTTCAGGCATTTCAGTGAATAAGCATAGATGTAAAATTACAACATGAAGTAGACATACTTAAGCAGGCTACCTGTGCCTCAATAGTTCTTCATTCAAGCTACCTTTACCACTGTGAGGCAGATGGACTCCAAAATAAACTCACACTCACTCAAATAGTTTGGATTTATGCATTCGCATAACATCTGGCTACTTGTGCATCCAATGCAGATGTTGCCCTGTGGAGTCGAATTTGCATCCATCTAATTAGTAGAAGTCGAGTGTTGACTCTGGTCTCTGGTTTGCGCTTTAGCTGCTGGATGTTTTGACTGTCTTCACAGGTTAGCCACTAACTTTGTACGTCTGCTTTTGGCTCTGGGCAGATAACGTCTATTTGGCTTGTCTAAGCTTGTTTGCTGAAACATTTTGAAATCACACAGACGCGTATTTGCCTAAATTTGTGCCACCTACAACAATTCCCCTCTTTGTATACGTCGTGCATTTTGTTCAGTTTGTGCGACATCTGTGATATCATGGTCTTCCACAGTGTCTTTGATGCAACTTAGCGGTGCAAAAGTCAGAAACTTTCACATCCAACACAGAGTGGCTTTGAGTAAATGGTACAACTCTGTCAAGTCTTACTTCAAGTGAGTCACTAAACTTCAATCCAAGGCCAGTTGAAAGTCATCAAAACAACATTGACTCAGGCACACAACAATAACTTTGGGTATCCAGATATCTGAAAACTATTTTCTGAATAAACTGTTAAAAACTCACACTGCAACAAATCCATAAGTGTTGAATATTGAAATGTGTAATTTAGGGATGTAAATATTCAATAATTGATTGATCTACCACCATTAAAAGTGTGATTAATCTGGAATAAATGAGCTGACAATTGTGCAAAAATATGCAAGTGGTGCCTATCACATTTAGAATTTCTTAACTTTAGTGAAGTTAAAAACAGTTGGTCCTTATTCTCATAATGTGGAATGATAAAAGTGGACTGTGGTCAAAGCTAATGAACACTTTAGCTGCTTTGCACAATATGAAAATATAATTAGAATGACCTGCACAATTTAAAGGCAAACACATTTAAATAACTTCTTTAACTTCTCGCTCGTAAACCAAATGTTACATTTACATTTTGACAAACACGTCACGTTTTGATAATTGTGCAAACAACTTTACATCCCTGTGCGTCTCAAGAGAGAATTCATAAAATTTTTAAATGGTAATCTGTAACGTCAATGTGCCTGTTTTATCTTTTAGAACATTTTAAACATAAATAAATCAGTTTTTTTCCCCAGTGTTTAACAGAAATGTACCTAAAAAGAGCAAACGAGTATTAGGAAACACCTAATACCTCAAATGTAAAATTAATTGTATTACAGATTGTTAACCTGCAAATATAGTCATGTGAATACTTTTCTTACAGTGCAAATGGTAAATGCTGGTATTATTTTAAGTCTAAAAGGACTTTTGTGTTCAACAAAACACAGTTTCTGGTTTTTTTTTTTTTTTCAATTTTAAGTTAATGGTTAACTTTTAATGAAGAAACGGAATTTGTTTCTAAATAAAACCAGGAAGGAATGATATCAAATGTTAAGAGAACAGGAAGGAAAGGTTATATTGTGCAGTGTAGATATGTCAACATGTGACCCACTCCTTTCTAATCACTCTTTGGAGACGCTTGTCATTACCGGAGACCAACATGCCATGTTATTAGGCTAACTGAAATTTCCTTAAGGATTAACGAAACTGAAAATGCGTTATTGCTTTTTTAAATGAGTGATAATTAATAAATCGCAATTTAGATTTTTGACAAAGTCTCCAGACAGCTATGTCTGTTTTTCTGGGGGGGGGACTCAAAGTGGGGAATCCACTTTGGTGTAGGACATCTGATATGAACGATCAATACACAGCGGTGTGCAGTCAGTGTGTGAACCTTTGTTCAGTTATCTTGAGGTGATATATGTAGTGTGTGTGTGTGTGTGTGTGTGTGTGTGTGTGTGTGTGTGTGTGTGTGTGTGTGTGTGTGTGTGTGTGTGTGTGTGTGTGTGTGTGTGTGTGTGTGTGTGTGTGTGTGTGTGTGTGTTAGCTGGTCCCACCAAGTGAACCTCGTCTGGTCAGGCTCTGCGTGCTGGAGCTTAGGCCTCTAACATCTGTCAAGCGACTCGACTGAGGAACAAAACAAAAACAATAGATGTTCATGTGTTACAGATTTCTTTGACTGAACGTCCTATGCTGTGCAGAAACACCACAACAAGAAAAACAAGAATTTAACACCAAATAAATCACTGAATTAAAAACTAGGAGACCATGGCAGATTTACTACTCCAAGTACAGAAGTACACATCACTGTTAAACTGATTGAATCACAGTCTCCTCACCTGGGTGCCGTCATGACTCTCTCTGGCTCCGACATTCAACACGTTCAGAGAGTTTGCCCTCTTCATGCTGAAAACAAGACAGAATATCATGCTGAACTCTTTATAAACACACACAAAACTCCTACAAGCTCAGTTTTACTGATTTAGGAAAAAAAGCTGCTGCTGCCGACACTGATTCAGTCTACAGGTCAACAGTCTAAAAGTGCCTGTTTGAGTTCTTAATCAAATAAAATCAATAAAATCTCTTGAAAAAATGAGAAATCCACCATTCGAAAACAAAAATCCACATCAGCATTATTTGTAAAATGATTCAACCGGATGTTAATTTCCATGGCAAAATCAGAGTTCACCCATGAGCTAAAAATGTTCCTGTACTGAAGAGATCTGGTTTCAGTTCAGTTAGACTCACAGTGGGGGTTAAACGCCTTTTGTAACAGAATATTACCCAGCATTCCTCTGGGTCGTTTCCTCCATTCCAACTCCTCTCAGCTTGCGGACCAGCTTCTCGCTGCTTCTGCGTATCGACTCTCTGAGTTTGGTAAAGGAGCCGCTACGCTTCAGGTTACTGAGTCCGTCTTGTCCAGAACCGCCGTCCTCAGCACCGGACCAGCTGGGACGTCCGTCTCCTGGAGGACGGACAGACGAACGGTAACAAACCAGCGTATGAATATAAAGTATGCAAAAACAAGCTCTCTGCATTTGTATTCTTGTCTCTATCATGCATTTGAAAAATGTATATCTTAACTGCTAAAAAGAAAAAAAACAACAGCATGTGGTGGCAGACATATACATATACATATACACATACAGTTGCAATTAGAAATATTCAACCCCCCAAAGATTTTAAGGATTTATCAATTCAAGTTTTTTCAAAGAGCAAGATTCTGCTTTGGATGACTTCTTTATCAATCAACACAGAAAATGCATTATGTAGTATTTGTGTGTAACAGTATATTTTGTTAAGATAGCCATGTCACAATTTTTCAACCCCTATATAATATTGTTGTTTTTAAAGCTTTCTGACAGTTTTTATGGCCTAAAGTGGAGTTGAAACATAATTAAGCCTTTGGGAACTCTATAATTATCCTTCATTTGCTTCAGCTGTGATGCATATATAAACCCCACCCATGAAGGTATTCAAGGTGAGTTGCAATCATGGGAAAGACAAAGGAGCTTCCACAAAAGCTGAGAGAGGAGATTATTTCATCACACCCGAGGGGCCTTGGGTATAAGAAGATTTCCAAAAAATTTAACATTCCAAGAGACACCATTGGGAGCATTATAAGAAAGTTTAAAACTTATGAAACAGCTGCAAACCTGCCTGGCCGTGGAAGAAAGCCCAAAATTTATATATAAATTATATAAATCATTGTTTCATACCTTCCACAGATCCAAACTCCTTTTCATGTGCTCTGGTCAGGATCTCTTTGTAAAGAGATTCAGCTTGTCTGTATTTCCCCTGCTTAAGATAGCAGGATGCCTGAGAAAGAACGAAAAAGAACGAAAGGTTCCATTGGCAGTGTTTAGTAATTGTACCTGGGAGGCAAAAATGAAAGAATGACTTTATATTGTACCAAAGTAAATGTATAAATGTTATAAATGTATTGTTTTAAATTTGTCATCACCTTTGTGGATTGAAAAACATATAAAAAGGCATAACAAACTGGAAAACAAACAACAAGAAAATGGAAACAGAGGAGTCTAAGTGAAATGTAAAAATGCAGAATGTCAGACACATTTTACAGAAATCAGACATCAAGGTTTCCTCTCACCAGGTTGTTCTTAGTCTTGGCCACGTTGGCGTCGTCTGGTCCCAATTTGCTCTGGTAGATGTGCAGAGCACGTTCATAGTACTGCTCCACTTCCTGGTACTTCCCCTGGTTCTGACACAGCAGAGCCAGGTTGTTCAGCTGCTTGGCCACATCTGGGTGGTCTGTCCCCAGAACCTGAGGGGGCATTCAGACACAAAATACACTGTGAGGATGAAAAATACATTATTCTTCTATTCTATATATTCTATACTAACAATGACAGTATCTGATACATGAAACATGGAAAATCCTGATGTTCGGTGTTCAATTGGGGTTGTGTGGAAGACGTATTCAGATTCTTAAGTAAAAGTAGCAATTCAAAAATTACAAGTAAAAGTCCTGTATTCAAAATCTTACCTTGCTAATCTTGCCTTTCGATGGTTACATGGACATAATGGTCAATAATGGAAGATGTTTTAGTGTTTTTTACTCCTTCAAAAGTGAAACTGGAGACCGTTTTAAAGTTACAGTAGTTACAGTTAGGATTCGTGTTTAGGATTAAAATTTGAATTTGCATTAGATTAGTGTAAAGATTAAAGGTCAGTTATGTAGTAGTGAGATTTAAGAATTGTACAAAGGGGGCCTCATAAGTATAGTAAGACAAATGTGTGTGTTTTCTCACTTTCTCTCTGATCTCCAGAGCTCTTTTACACAGCGGCTCAGCTTCCTTGTATTTTCCTCTTTTCCCATAAAGCACTGCCAGGTTGTTGAGCGTTGCTGCCACCTGCACAAACACAAAAACACATGCACATTACATACCAACTCAGCAAGTCTGATCTAAACGACATTAAACAACCTTAAAAAGGGAACAATGCAGTTTTTTTGAGGGGGTAATATACACAGGCAGCGATCCCAGCAACAAAATGAGACACAGGCTCAAATATCTGTTATAATACAACCTGCCAACAAGATGTTCCTAAGAGACTAAACATCGCTGCTTCTGCCAAAACGGCTTTAATGTTAAGTTTATTTACACAGTGATAAAACAATGATGAGTGAAAAATCAAGTAAAATTAATGCAACAAAAGACAACAAAAAAAAGCAGAATTAAGTCGAGGTTAGATTCGGGACGTGTCGGGGGTTATAAGCCGTCTCTTTACGTGTCTTAGACTGCAGCTGGTTTATTGAAGGGGGGGAACTTACAGCCGGATGGTCCATTCCAAGAGTTTTCTCCCTGATCGCCAATGCGTCGTTCAGCAGGTTGGCTGCCTCTTTGTATTTGTTCTGGTCTCTGTAGAGACAAACATGTCACACACCTCAGATCAAACTTTTCATATAAAACCACTTGGTTTTGTTGCCATGGTAACTGGCCTCACCTGTACACCAGCGCCAGTATATTCAGCATGGTGGCTACATCTGGGTGGGTGTGTCCTGAGGACTTCTCCAGGTCTTCCAAAGCCTGTTGAGACATTATTTTAATCAGGAGCCATTTTAAGGCGTTTAATCTGTACAGAATGGTTTTTAGCTGCATTTCCCCATTAATTTCTGGGGTTTTTTAAATTCAAATTCAAAACAGACTCCAGAAATTGCCACATGATCTTATTGGAATGGGTGGCATTTCTCCCAGGCCAGTAGGACCTGCAAGGACAGATTTTGGTCTGTTCTGCTGTATACAGATTGTAAAGCCCCCTGAGGCAAATTTATGATTCATGGCCATGGAAAACTGGATTTTGGGAGTTTATTTTTTTGTTGTGGGACAAAAACAGCAACAGTTACAAGATACTATACAGGGGACCAGTTGGAGATGAACGTCCCTCTCACCTGTTTGCAGAGTGGTACAGCGACCTCGTATCGTCCCTGGGACGCGTACTGGATGACCAGATTATGGAGCGTTCGAAGGCGGGCGGGAATCTCGTAGCCGCCCTGCTGGGCTGCGGCTGCTGCACTGCTGTGGTGAGGCTGGGACACTGAACAGCAATAAACAGACCAATACAAAGAAGAATTTGATACGAGTCTGCACGTCAGTTCTTCAAAAAGGGCTTGAAATGAGATTAGACCAAGATCTAAGCAATCAATTACATTTCATCAAGTTTAATTTCATTCACGTAAGTAAATGAACGAAATAAGATGTTTCATTGTTTTCAAAAGAAGAAAGTGCTGTTATAAAAGACAACTTCATACAAGATTAACAAATAAAAACTTAAAGATTTTAACATGATGTTTTACTCTGAAGAGATCCCCAATGTGCTGATTTTCCCTCAGGCTCTGAACTCATCGTCACTGCATGTGATGTAGATGCTAAAATTTGACATCAGAACTTGAAATGTCTTTGCTGTGTGTGAAGAGTTGTTACTCTAAATATCTTAAGCAGCAGCAACACAGTTATACTGTGAGTTCATCTATGGAGAAAAACAAAAACATAGTGTTCATCTATTAAAAGGAGGATTTGTAATAAATGTACACATAAACAACACACATGAAATTGAGCTCATTATGACAGACATTAAAGGATCAGTTCATCTTCCCATGCAGTTAGTTTGAGTTTTCTGAGCTTTTGAGATCCAGCGCTGAGACTGCTTACACCATCCGGACAAAATCAAGGTGGCTGGAGATTCTGTTGTGATGCTCACAAACTAAACAGCAACGTCTCCTTACATTTATTCAACATGGCTGTTGTGTTGGAACAGCCTCTCATAACTCAGCATTTGTTTTTCATTTTTGTGAACTTACACATTTATGCAGTGAATGATTGAAGAGCACCCTGTACATTACTGGAGACATTTAAGTCTGATAAACACATTCACAAACTTAGCACAGCCTTACTCTGTGACTGCTCCTCGTCCTCGGTAGGAAAGAGGTCATCCAGAGACTCCTTGGTGGAAGACGTGTCTTTGTCATCCTGAAGTGAGAAACAAACGCATTCAGCAAAGAAGGAACTGCAGATAAATGATCTCATCATATTCTCAATATCTCTCAATGTGTAAAATATACACTAAGTAATGTTAACAAGGGTGTGAATTCTCATTTGAACGGACTAATATTTTTGTATTATTAAAGCTCAACTAATCGATATTTTTATGCTAACAACTAATTAAACTGTGTTACGTAAAAGGGTTGACTCACGGCGACAAATGCACAGAGAATTACCACCAACTCTGCAGTTTTATGGAGCTTTTTAGCCTCTTTTAGTTCCTAGATTTTATTTTATGGCACATGAACTACATGGCAGCGGCAGCACAGAGCTGTTTTAAAGGCTGTAAAATAAGCTTTTGATAAACCAACTATACCCAACCTGTCCAGCACCAAACTGCAGACAACAACTGTTGTGTCCGAATGTGTCAGTTAAATAAAGAGCAGACTCTTCCTGTAAGCTAAAATTTGTTGTTTGAACACCTAGTCAGCTGGTGAAGTAGTGATAGCAAACTCTTCCTGAACACACATTTACACACATATTTGTGTTTGCGTGCAGTTTGTCGTCTCCTCACCAGCTGCGGCTCCTCCTGGTCATATTTGCGTATGGAAGACATGAACTGCAGGTGTTTGTTCTGCTCCTCCAGGGTGACAACCTCCTGCTCCCTGTCCTGCAGCCGCTGCTGAGCACCAGCCAGCTCGTCCCTCAACCATTGGTTCTCCTGACAGAGACGACGCACCTGAGGAGGAGGACACAAAGAAAGACAAGGAGGAAGGGACAAGGGTGAGGACAATAATAAGAAAGGGGGGATAGGATGCAGGGGAGAGAAAGGATCAAGGAAAGGGAAAGATGATGGAGAGGGAAAGGAAAGGTAGGAGGAAGAAGAGGAGGGACGTGGGAGGAAAATTGAAACGGGGAGAAATGGGAAAATGACATGAAGTAGGAGTACAGGAAAGATGAAGGACAGGGAGGCAGGGGGAAGAGGGGAATGAGTAGTTGGAGATGAAAGAAGAAAGAAGAGGCAGAGTAAAAGGAGGAAGGAAAAAAGGCAAGAGGACAACCGAAAAATACAATGAAGGGTGAAGGATTTAACAGATATGCCGCTGTATGTTTAATTTCATAAAACCCACAATACATATACATATTATATATAAATATAGTGTGAGAGAAGCTCCCATCTGCTCTTTACGTCTTCAGGTCTTCTCTTTTTTCCTGCAGAAACTCACCTGAGCACGCAGCTTCTGTTTCTCCGCCTCCAGTGAACCCAGGTGAGCCGACAGCGCCATCATCACCTGGAGGGCCGAGAAATGGCAAAAAACACCTCAGATATAAAACAAACATCAAAATGATAACTTTAATTGATCAACATCAGACAAACACAAGGCACTTTCCTGGGCAAAAATAATACTTTTTAAAAAATTCTGATCTAATACTGAATATTGTATTTACTGTCATTTATGTACTCTTTGCTTTTCAATGCACCTTCAAATATGAAATCCATCTTTGACTTTAAGTAGTTTTATTAGTATTTAGCTTGCATCTTCTTCTACTTTGAATTGCTTGATCAATCCTTGAGACAAAACTTTCTTTTCTTTTAACTTTGAACCTTCATGTACCTACCTAAATTGCATTTAGTTTTTCTTGGCAGCTACAAGAATTTTGATTCTGTGATAGTTGTATTTTGTTGTAATTTTGGAGAAACATTGAAAGAAAAGTAACAAAGAAATTAAAAGTGATAACATTTTAAAAATACATCACAGACAGAAAAAATGTAATGTAGAGTTACACATGAAATATCTGAACTCTCATGTTGTTATATAATGAACTATATGCTGAAGCAAACAGTTGCCTATTTACACATCCTGCAGACATGGACAAACATTAGCATTCATCTGGAGTCGTGTCTCAGCCTACCGGAAAAATGTAAGTCCAGTATTCACTCTCCTTTTAGCTCTGCTTTTGGTCTCCACCAACTCCTGAGCTGATAAATGCTCCACTATGTTCACCAGCTAGTCACTAACTTTGCCTGTTTGTCATTTGGTGGTGGGAAGGTAGCGTAAGGTGGGTTTATAGAGCTTTCGGCCTGCTATGGGCAAAAGACGACGCCGACGAGAGCGGTGAGAGTGAACCAAAGCAGCAAAGTGGTGGGCCGCAAAACAATGAGTTAAGAGATGCTAAAACGCTCTGTAGAGCTGTGGGGAGCAGCAGAGTCTGTGATTATTCTCTGTGGGTTCATCGCCACAAGCGACTTGTTTCACATACAAGTAGTAATGTGCCCCATTGTTAATATAAAAATATTGTTCATAGCCGCTGTTGACTGTTGTGCGTGAATGAAACCAGTTCTTCCTGACTGAACGGGATGTTTACTGAGCCTTTCACTGCATATTGGTTGATTTCATTAAGCTATTTCATAGATGCTGAGCTAATCGACTCACCATGCGGCTTGCTTATGCTAATGCTAGTTTAGCTGCTCCTTTCTGGTCAAACTGTTAGATTTAGTATTGTTAGCATTTTGGTGTGTAAATGTATTTATACTTCTAGTAATACGCCTTTTAAGTTAAGTACCTCTGGTTACTTGAATTGCTATTAATTGCTGAGCGTCCTGTGTGTTCTGACCGACACCCCAAGGTGAACATATTCAACCAACACATATATAGAGAAAGCCTATTCAATATTACACAAGAACAAGTAAATCATCATGGCTTTGCCTCTATTCTTCTATTGGTACCTGTGCCTCGCTCAGCCCCAGCTCTATCCTCTCCAGTGACTGGCGGATGATGCCACTCTTCTCCTGCTCCACGCTGCCACTCTCTGACGCCAGCCGGCTCTCCGTCGGCTCCTGCAGGCTCTCCAGCAGACTGTGGTTCTCTCCTCTCAGAGCCTCCAGCCCTGCGATCACCTGCTGCGTGCTGCACAGGATCTCCTCCGCCGACAACATGGCTCCAACTCTGAGGTTCCTCCTCTCACAACAACTGACCTGGGAACGCCACAAAGAGGTACACATAAATGGTAGAAGAAGTCATTATAGTAGTACTCATAGCAGTAGTGATGAAAGAAGCAGTAGTGGTAGTGGAGGTAGAAGCAGTAAAAGCAGTGTTTGTCGTAGCAGAATATTTAAGAGCAGTAGTACAAATAGTAATAGTAATACAATAATAGAAGCAGAAGTGGCTGTAGTAATAGCAGTTGAAGTGGTGGTAGTCACACAGTAGTAGTAGTAGCAGTCTATCAGTAGTAACAGCAGCAGTACGAGTACTACTACAGGAATTAGTAGCTAATAGTAGCAGTAGGAGTAGCAGTATATTCAACAGCTGTAGTAGTAACAGTAGTGGAAGTGGTAAAGGCAGTTGTATTATTGGTAGTCTTGACATAGCAGTCGTAGTAGTAGAAGCAGCAGTATGAGTACTACTAGTACATTTAGTAGCAAACAGTAGTTATCAGTACCAGGAGAAGCTGTAGGAGAACTAATAGTAGTAGCAGTATTAGTTGTCATAGTAACATTACTGTGGTAGTAGACTTTATCTGCCAACATATGAAGATTGTTTTGACAGTAAATTCTTTACAGGCAAGCCAACTTTAAAATCTACCTGCAGATAACTCTTAATTGCAGTATTTAAACGTCAGTATACTGTTCTTACAGTACCAACTCGGCTTTAACTCAGCTGATGAACGCAGTCCCACTCTGGTGCTGAGTCATTTGATGAAGGTAAACCACTAACATTGGTAACATTAGTAAAGAAAATACAAGAAAATAAGAGCACAGAGGAGAAGAGGAGACGTTTGGATGTAGATTGGCCCAAGAGACACAGACGCTGCGATTTCTTGTTGACTTCAGTCCACTTCAGTCATGAAATAGAGTACTGAAATTCAACAATACCAGGGAGTTTCTGATATTCAGCAACAAAGACAAGAGCATGGTGAAGAAAATACAAACTGTCAGCAACTTCACTAAACACCAGCATATGATAGTTTTCAGTTTCCTCTTTTCTGGACTGATCTGAGCCAGAGTCTGACAGGAGAAGTGGGCATGTGGAACTAAAACAAATGTTACAGACAGTACACGCATAACATGCTGTTTACTATATAGAAGATGTTTGGTTTGTTTGGTTTTATTCCGTCATAAACAACCTCCGCGTAACACCTTGTCCAAATATTAACATACAAGACACCAAAAATACGAAAGGAAACAAAAGATAACTGTAAAGCAATTTTCTTTTACATCGCAGAGGAATAAACAAAAAACAAAGCATGGTTTGGATTTTGATCTCTTTTGATCTCTTTGTTTATAATAAACAGGAGGATTATAAATGTAGGAAAACAAACACACATATACACTCCCAGTTTCCACGCGCTTTGTTTACTGTGGGCGTCTCTTGTCTAACATGTCATGAATAATGTCTTTTTATGCTAATCTCAACCCATCACACAAACCTCTCAGCTGTTTCCATCAAGCAGACGACTGCGTCACATTACGAGACATTTCTGTTTATTCTTTCAGGGTGAAACCATCACCGGCTGTTGTACAACACATACACGTTTCCTTGTGGTTGATAATTATGTCCTACAACACGATGTAAACACACACACTAACACGCAAAATCCGTCTCAGATCCACATCAACAAAAAGTTATTTATAGCCTACCTGCTAAATCCAGGCTCCGGCGGCGTGGTTTCGTCTTTATGTCCACCGTGAGCTAATATTAATGGTTTTCTTTGGAGAGCGGAACCGATCACATACTGGGGAACATTTGACACTCACAGTATCCTTCAGGTTATTTAATGTTGAACAGGTGGGACGGTAAAAAAGTAGAAGCTGTAAATGGTTCACCTGCTGCCTCCTCGGCTCTCAGCTCCTCCTGTCATCACAGATTCATCATCAGCATCAAGCTAGCAGCAGTAACATCCTCTCCTTCCGGTTCTCACCTTCAAAGTAAAAAGCCTATCAATGCACATGTGACGCAATATTGGTGCAATTTACTTCTACAAATGAAACTCGTGAACTTTCTAAATATTATACACAACATAAGCGTTAAGTTACAGAAATGGTTTACATGTAGAGTATTCCACGAGTGTTTTTGATTTGGGATGTGAGGGTTATGGTCATGGTTATTCACATTCTTTTATGCACAATTAAAACATTCTCCAGGTATTAGATTATTACTACTGTCTGGACAGGCTTGCCTTCGATCTCCATGACTTCCTCACCACACTTTAATTTCTGTAACAAATGGGTTTGCTTAACAGTTGAGGATTTGATTTGTGGCTGACCGAACTGTGCTGCACTGGGAAGACTGGGACTGTCTAATGGGTTTGACTCCTTCATCTTGTCACCAGTAATTGTAGACAAAAGTAACAAGCAACACTCAACCTATCCCCAACTTTTCCTCAACTTTCACTTCAGCGTCAAGAAATTGTTTATCATTGTAATTTTGGTTTACTACTATGTATGTGGGATTTACCACAGACACGTTTGTAATTTACAGTACATGGTGACAGCACTCAAACAAAAGCAATATATCTAATCTAAGTTCAACTTTATGTGTAAATGGACAGGTTGTCCTAAAGTATGACAACAATTATATGGGACAATAAACGACTACATAGAATAAAAATACATTGCGAAATACTATTTTATTGTTATTGTTCAATTACCTTATAAGTAGAACTAATCAAGTTTATCACCTAAAAAATACAATTGCATAAAAACACAGCGCTTTTATTCTGAAGGCACAGTCTCATGACTTCCTGAATTTGTCCAGTTATGTCTGCCGGGCTTGACGCAGCGGAGGAGCTTACCTGATCCCATATTTCCCACCATACACCGCGGCACCGGGGCTGGCCGTGATGTCCTGCCCGGGGCAAGGCCACCTATCTGTGGGAGAGATTAACTGCCTGCAGGAGGCGACATAGATTATTAATGACAAATAATTAATGACAAATCATTAACGGTTTACTTTGACAGTTTGTGTTTGAGCCCATGAAATGAAGTGGGGGGTGTCTACTCCCTCTGTCTCTCATATATAGTTATATTTATTTAGATATAAATAGATTATTCACCATTTTAACCATTTCCATATAAAAGACAATCCAGTGTAATCCTAATAGGCTATCCAAATCTCATCACCTTTCTTTAAAGATGACCCTCCAATTAATAGATATCTCATTAGATAACTGATACGAATAGATATTAGATATATCTATAATGGATATATTATTGTATTTTTTTAACAATTCTGTTCCTGTGATTAAATAAAACTGCCTGTTTCTCTGAGTGATTGCCCATTACTTTTGATTTTGAAAAATCCTCCATCCCTCTCTGTTCCTCTCCTAAGGCCTAGTTACCGACATATTTTTATTGTAATTACAGGTGTATCACTAACTTATTTAGGAGTTTAACATGTACATAATTTGAATAATAAATCAACTGATCATTGATGCACTTCGTTTTCTTATGTTGTATTGATGCCACCATATCACAGATTAGCATGTCCATTCAGTCAGATTAACTGTGTGTGTGTGTGTGTGTGTGTGTGAGAGAGAGAGAGAGAGAGACCCAGCGGTCACAGTGTGGAAACGTTAGTCCTATTTATGTCACATTAGCTAGGCCTGTGCAGAAACAAGGTTTTAGGAAACAATCAACTTGAGTTTCATTACAGCAGCATTAAGTGAATGGGGCTGAGGCTCAGCAGTTTAACATAAAGTGACTGCAAACAAGTAGGATTTAAAGAACAAGCACTGTATGTGACCAAATACAGAAAACACAAATAAATACACAAATGCTACAAGCAGCACACACAACAACGGAAACTGAAAGCTGCAGACTGATAATTCTCATATATAACATGGGTTATATATATATATATTAAATAACATTAAATAAAAATGAATAATTCATGATAACAAATAATCTTTCTTAAACATGTTAACAACACATGCTGTTGGTTTCATGCAAGTTTTAAGTGGGAAAAAAAGGGTTTGACAGTGATGAGCCCTTTTAATTGAATTGGCTTTCCCCCAGGCCTAGCTAGCAGAGCTCAGAGAGCTCAGACAAAGGCTGTAGAGCCAGAGTATTCTCACATAACTCGGTGAATTGAGGGCTTATTCTGTCCAAACTGTAGTTGGTGATTGTTGAAACAGTGGAAAGACTAACCAAGATGGTTTTGGTGACTTTGGTTTTGTTGAGTTTGAGTGAGGTATGTTTCCCTAAGAGTTAACAAGGTAGTTAATTAATTAAGCTTTTAGTGTTTTATTATTTCGTCTTTTTATTTTTCCGTTTAATAAGGAGTTTATTTTGTGTTTATTGAGTAACTGTGCCACTGCCAAGTTAAGTTTGTGGAGTAAAAACACTAAAGGGATCAGATATTAGCAAGCTAATGTTAGCTTTATCAGTTGGTTCAGTGAGCTACACAAAAGTTACATCTGGCAGTTAGTGGGTGTAAATATTCAGTAATAACTAATCTCTACTAAGAACTAGTTTGTGAGGTGCAACCTGTTTTAATTGGCCGTTAGAGATGTTTAAAACACTCATGTTAGCACGTGGCTAAGTTTATGTTTAAGCTGCTGCAACTGACTCTTGGGGGAAATTTGGCTAATAGACAGTCAAATTCAGCAGTCAATGAATGGTAAATACAAAAAAGGTACAGCAATGAATAAAAACAATAGAATAGACCAAAAAGTTGGTTGTGATGCCACTGTGGTCTTTCACTCAGTTTACTCACTATTAAACTAAACCCCTTAATTCTTTTACCCTTAAATTCAATGAATTTACCCATTTATAATGATGTTATGTAGCTATGTTTAATATGATTTTAATGGGACAACTGTAATATAGTTATTTCTGAAAAGAGTTTATAAGGAGGCTATAAACACCACTGGACACTGGACACCAGATGGCGAGCCTCATTCAGGAACTTGTACCTACAAGGATTGAAGAAACATCCCAGAGACCGGATCACCTGCATACAGCTTGATTTACCAAAATACTGCTTTGCTGTTGTTGTGGTAGGATTGGGGATTTTTCCTCACTCTGAGTTGAGCTAATTAAACTGGGATATACTAGAACTGAAAATAAAAGGAATATCTGTGTGACATTGCATTTAATGGAGTTGCATTGGTTATTTAACGGCCAATGATGTTGGAGTTAAGAGGTGAATATTGATTGTGTTTTTTTCTGTAAAGCTTAAACTTAAAGATTTAATCAATAAGTGTTCAATAGCTTCTTCTGCAAAAAGAACAATGATCTGAATGACATGATAGTTTCTTTGTGGAAAGGTTTTCCCACAGATGTTCTTTAAAGCTGAGAGAGGAACGTTGTGTTGGATTGTTCAAAGACAAAAAGCTTCTGGAGAATATAAGGGTGCACTCACTTAAACTCCTTGTTTCACCTGCGATGAGGTCCTGTCTGAGAGTTTGGTACATTGCAACACAGGTGTTACACAGAATTGTGTTACCCATCAAATCCTGTGAGCTGATTAAGACTTTCAGATGTGCTATCACTACATGTGTGTTTATCACAGTGTACTTTTGCAGTGCTTAGATAAGGTCATAATACTGAAAGCCATCAAACTACCATATCTGGTTCAGTGTTTCTTTCTGTAGCATCACAGAATCTGACAGGCCACAGATTTCACTGTAACTCCTGTTCCAACTAACTAAGTATGTAAACAACCTGTAACAAAAGCACGAGATGTAAATGTGTGTGCGCTCACACTTACTTTCAAACATTTTCGGGCAGGTTCCCAGGATGGAGGTACGTCACAAAAACATACACTTCACATGAAATAAAAATTAACAGAGAGGGAGACAGCGAGCAGCCTAACAAACAGGAAGTATCAGGAGAGTGTGTGTGTGTGTGTGTGTGTGTGTGTGTGAGAGAGAGACACACAGTTATATGAGCGGGTTGATTGACAGCTCAGCTGTCAGGTAGGCAGAGAAGCACCAGCAACTGACTGTGGTCAGCGTGCAGGCAGGGGCCGACCATATAAGGTCATCGGTCCCCTGGGAAACTCCTCCAGGCCTCATGTCACCACATGTTCACCTATAAGGGTCAGGACTGGGATCAGGGTCAAATGATCAAGTTCTTCTTAAGTTTGAAGAAGTCTCTCCACATCAAAACAGCTTTACACCAGCTCTGAGGTAAAGGGCTGGATACTGTATGAAATGTGCAGGAAATAAGAAGAGAGTACTTTGAAGTTTCTTTCAATAGCTTAAATTTAAGGAAGTGATTCCATCCATATTTAATTCAATGCCATGTCTCAATACAACGGGGGACTCCTATGCTTTAACTTTAGTCCGCCCCAAATTGATCTTCTTGTCGATAGTGTCTTGACTCTATTTCCCCTCTAAAAAAGAAGATAATAAAACAAACAAAGTCAACTCCATGGAATAATAATATTTCTCCAGTGTTAGCTTCTCTGCACTGGCTCCCTGTAAAATCCAGAGTTTAAAATCCTTCTCCTCACCTACAAAGCTCTTACTGGTCAGGCACCATCATATCTTAAAGAGCTCATAATACCCTATTACCCCACTAGAGCACTGCGCTCCCAGAATGCAAAGTGGTGAAACCTGTTTAGGGGGTTCACCTGTATAAACTCTAAGGCTGGTGGTGAGCGTGGGTAACGATTTAAGATGAATTCAATGCTGGGTGAGAAATACAGTATATACAAAGTGACTTGGCTTTATCTTGTGGGATCTATATGGTGGTTAGGGTTCTGTGTTCTACGTGAACCCTAATGAGGATACCCATTTGGAAGACACATTTATAATAAAACTCCTGGCAGTGTTAATGAAAACCTTTCTCTCATTGAACAGGGACACCACATATTTCACATAAAGCTCTGCGGGTCAGAGTTCATTCTTTCCTCAACCTCTGACCTCGCTGCAGAAAATAGAACCCACTTTATTTGTTCATCTGTTGCAGTGAAAATATTTATATCCCCTTTTTATTGTTTATATGCATCCAAAGCACAAAACTACTGTGTTTATGTGAAATTAAGCACTGAATTGAACCACTTATCTCAATAACAATGACATACATTTTGCTTGCTTGTTTGCTCGCTTTATTTTGTCTGATGTGAATTTTCTGGTTATGTATTTTGCTAAATATCAATTGTTCTCTAATGTTGACAACACTGGAATACGTAGTGTTTTTTAGTTTGTCTAGACTGAAGACCAGAGGGGACAAAAATGGCTTTAATGTAAAATCTCCTGAGTGAAAAGTTAAGCCCTGCTAAATCAGTTCAGCCCTCTGAATCTCTTCATAAAACCCACTGACCTTTATAACTGTTAAGTCTTTGTTCTTAAGGACACTATTATTGACTCATTAACTACTGACTTGATTTAATGTAAACTCTTTTGATTCCTTTCTTCCTCCTCATGTTTAATTTGTTATTTCTAATCACTCACTCACTGATTTTTAACACCTTACTGTGTCCACTAAAGAAATAAAAACTGTTTCATGACTGAGCATCCTAAATTATTTACCCCCCCCCCTAACAGCTTTTTTAAGACACAGAAAGTATGATAGAAAAAATATCTTTTAAATTCATTTCTGGTGTTTTTTTCTGTGTGTGTATGTGTGTGTGTGTGTGTGTGCGAGAGAGAGTGGGGTTAGAAGCTGCTAACCAGAGAAAATGAGATCTATGCTGAGATGAGACAGGCTCTGAGACTTGACACCGGCAATACAACACTGCTGCTGAAGCCCAACAGACAGCCGACAGCAGGAAGGAATGACAGTGTGTGTGTGTGTGTGTGTGTGTGTGTGTGTGTGCGTGTGTGTGTGTGTGTGTGTGTGCGTGTGTGTGTGTGTGTGTGCATACAGGTGTGAATGGTAGACATAACTGCATGGACACATGCATGTAGATACACATGATCAAAAAACACACACACACATAGCGGAGAACTGCAGAGTTAAAATGTTACAGCTGTCCTGGTCAACATACTTTTGATGTAAAATTAGAAATGAATGACTTATAGAATGAATGGAAACAATGGCGTGCTCGCACACACACACACACACACACGGTACAACCACCATGTCTGATATCACATGGCAAAAAGCAAAAGCTGAACAGACCTGATTTACATGACTTATGTGATTTAAGTAACCTGTGCAACGTTTCTGAGGAGCTTCCTGTTAAAAGTCATGCATGATTTTATTTTCCTTGAATATAACTCCTTCTAAAATGTTTGTGGGCCCTTTCACTTGTGACTTGAGTAGTGAAGGCATGAGACATAAAGACATGCATATGTGAGAAGATAAACCTGAAATGACACATCACAAATAATGAGTTAATCCCTGGTATAATGTGTATGCTCTCCACTGCTAGTCATGGATGAAATTCCAACTGTTTCTGTTCTGTCCATTATTCTGTCTTCTTCTCATCCTTCCTGCTGCTGAGTTTTGTCAATCTGGTCAAATGAAGGTGGTTAAACAGATGAATGGACGGAGGGATGGAAGGAGGGACAGAGAGACTGACAGCTGAGTCGATGCAATTCAATCGGGAGAACTGGTATTGGAGATTGAAGGACCTGGTGAGGCGGCACTAAAGATAGAAATCCATGGTGTCCCCCACACACACACACACACACACACTCCCCATGTCCCCTCCTCCGTCACGAGTTACTCAGTTAGCTCAAGTTTCAACATAAGCTCACCAGCGTCACCTTCACAAAACACATACAAAAATCACAGAAATTCTAAACTATTATCCAAAAAATAAGACGAATGATCCAACAATTTGATTTGAAACAAAGTGTAATGTTGCTCAGTGCAGGTGGGCGAATAATCAATAGTGTGATTCTCTCTGGCATTTCAGCAGCCATACAGACAACACATCCAATTTATTTCACCACTATGAGATCACAACACTTCTGCCTTCTTTCTAACATTACTGGTTCTATTTATATTCAAATAAATCCCTCCGGTTTGTGTCCATTGTCTGTTGCTTATGATATCATCTTACTGATCACTATGAAAAGTTACAGTGATAAATGTGCTGTCAAGTAGACCTAGGAGCATCATCACACACATGTGGATCAAATTCAACAAAGCACAATCACAGAAGCCTTTATCTGACATAAACAATGCCAAATGTTCACACACACAAGCGGAGTAATATAGCAAATTGGTGCAGATATTAAAACTGAAGCGATACACTGCTCTGTCATCTGTTTACATTTTCGTCTTTTTGAGAGAGAGGTTTGAAATGTTCAAGCTTTTCTAAAAGAATTTACAATCCTGGTCATTATGTTACCTGCAGCACCATCACCCACCATCAAGCAGTTAAGAATAGAAGTAGGTTGTTCTGTGAGAAGTAATGAACTAGTAATGATCAACAAAACTCCTTCAAATATGCTCTGATCATTTTGTGCAGCATTAAAGTTAATTTTTGTTGACCTTTGCAAATGAGTTGTACATAAACATAATTTGCATTAGCAAATGCATTTTGTAGAAAACATCATGCCATGCAGATTATGTTTTTTATCAACATGATGAGTAAAGGTTTATAATAAACACAGCTACAAACTCCTCACTGCCAACATAAAATGTTAAACATTTTTGCTTTCATTCACTGTTATTTAGTTTGTTCTCCTGGCAACTAAAGCATGATAAATGTTTTTAAGGTTGTGATGTTGGTCAACTCAAAGCTCTTGTTTAAGTTAGAATCAGAATCAGAATCAGAAATACTTTATTGATCCCCGGGGGGAAATTTTTTATAGCACAAATTTAGAAATAAAAGTATGTACAAAATATAAAAATAAGAAATAAAAAATAAAAAATATACACATTTACAATATTTAAGTGAAAAATAAAAGTTAAAAATATATACAGCAGCAAACTAGTGCTTCAAAGATCACGCCATCGATTTAGCATGGCACTCCTTTAACATTGTTAGACACACTATGTTTTTAAAAAAAAGATCAAAATCAATGCAGCAGAAGCACATATATCTTTTTATTCCACGCATTCTTCTTCTTTGTCAAAATCTGATGCATGATACATTACCAACAATGCAACCCGGCCACTGACGGCTCAGTGGGAGATTCAGGTGTGTTATGCTAGTAGCGGAGGTCTGGTAAGCTCACTTCTTTCTAACTCCACAACAACAGATGCTTTTATTTTTCAAACTTGTGGTCTTCAGCCCCAACCAACGCTGACTCAAGTGACACTACACTCAAATTTCACACAGCTGCCTCTGGGACCAAAAAAGGCTTTATGTGACTTTTACACTGTTTTCCTAACCTAAACCTAACTACATGTGGGGGGCGGTCACCGTACCTACAGGAGCGCTGTACACCCAACCATCTACCCTGATAACTCAGGCAGCAATTATGTTTCCTCCATAACATATTTGGTGAAGCTAATCAGTATTATGCCGAACAAACATAACAATAAAACAAAGAAAATAGCCTGCACAAACACAGTGTGTGTGTGAAACCAACACAAAGCCTCACATCCCATTGGCCAAAACACAGTCACTCCTTCTCATTTAGCCCAATCATTCCATTCCAGCACTTTTCACCGTGACAGACTTAACATGCACACATCATCAGAGTCGTCTTACAAATGCCTGGGTCTATTTGTGGGCTCCTCAAACTGTTAACATGTTTTTTTTCCTGCTCTGGCCCCGGACTTATATGTCTGAAACAGTTAGTCCAGGTCAAATCTCAGGAATCCAAAGAAAGCACTAGGGCTGCTGCTTCCTGAGATCTGATTCTCTTTGAGTTTAGGAAGTTATGTCTTTATATGTGGGGTGAAGAGATGATTATGTATCAGTTTAAGTTTAAAATACAAATGTCTTTGAAAGATAATCATGATGAACACCAACAAAAAAACAGAACAAATAAAATTCAGAAAGAGACCAAACCTTGATACACCCTCAGGTTTCACATCAAACCAGTTTTCTGTTTTCTTTTACTCTTTTCTCTCTCAGTACAGGAACCACAAGGAGAAATTACAGAGCTATAAGATGCCGTATAATGTAGATAGAAACATCACAAATGTGCGTCAGTGGAGGCCGTCAGAGGCCAAGACTGCCAGTTGTTCCTGGCAACACCCATGTGTGAATGTGTGAATGCATGTAAACCTCAACTGCTCCCTAAGGCCTTTGCTGTGAAGAAGGATCTGCCATCAGACTGCACTCCAGCTCAAACAACAAACCAGCACCAAAACACAAACAAGCAACTTGGAAAATGTGATGCTGAATTCACAAACAGCAGTTTGCCATTCAGAAAAATCCTGAATGCTTCAAAACTACATCAACTTCTTGAATATCATAAGATTGTGTATGTATGCTTCCTCCCACACAATGCATCTTAAACACAAACAGAAACACACTCCTCATGTTACTACATGTAAAAGTTCAGACAGTAGACACACTAAGGAACAATCAATAAAAAAAGCACCTTTCACTGTGCTAATTTCCACCCCCTGTATGCATATGTGGATGCATGCACACATTTGCAAATGCACTCACACTAACTGCACCAACTCTACATCTCACATGTGACTCGTAACACTGGGCTGTGCAAACCATTTCCTCCCTCATCCTGATGCCTCATATGGATCAGAACAACTTTACATCTTTTCTAACAATATACCCTCACACATACATCAGAAAACAAGCACTCAAAAGTTAATTTCATTCAATTTCATGTATCATTTTATTTTTCACGCTGCCCATAGAAGTATTCCACCATCTGATTTTTTCACACTCTGCTCATAAGGTTCAGATAAAATCATTATAAATGATTCACACAGTGTTCCTGGTTACATAACTGTCCTTGGTGCCTGTTTCCCCGGGGCAGCTGCAGGGTTCTGGGGCTGTGTGTGGGGGTGTGTGTGTGTGTGTGTGGGGGGGGGGGGTGTGGGGGGGGGGGTGTATGGATGTGAGGAGTGCTCGGGGATACAATGACAGTCTAAACTGGGATACTGGATCTGTGCCACCGTGGCATACGAGCTACAGAACTAACTGGTCTGAATGGGCAGAAGACACACACACAGCACATATCACACGTCAGTCAGCGTGACCTTTGAGTTTTATTGATGGTGGTTTGTGGTAAAGGATGTAGTGGAGCGTAAAACAGTACTTTTATGTGTACACATATGTGAGTTTATATATCCTTTGCTTGGCTGCTAAGGTGGTAATTCTTGACTAAACTTGATAAAACTGTTCAATGTTCAAATATGTTACATCTTTCATCTTACATGGGTTTTACTTTATAGTGATCATTAACTGGATTTTAGAGTCCGCTCACTAATTACAGATGCATGTGGGTGCATATATCATTTTGGGCACTACACTGACACTGTGATTGTTATGGTGATGAGGTGTGCTTGTGTGTTCATGCACGCGTTCACAGTGGGTGAGCAACATGGAGAAAGACTAATTTGGAAAGTCATGTCTGTGGATGGTCAGGCCACTGCTGTGAAACTGGAGCCTGAGTGTTGATTTAGAGCAAAGGAGCTGAGACTCAGAGTGACTCTCTAAATCTCTACTCTCATGAACACAACAATCATCTGCAAGCTGAAAGGATGGATACAACCACAAATGTATACACACACACACACACACACACACACACACACACACACACACACACACACACCACCTTTAGTATGTATGATATGTGCTAGAGTGCATGAGAGTACATTATGTATTTGGTACATTGATTATGTGGTCATTTGGTATATAGAATTGATTATCATCAGCATAGCATGTAAATCGCAGATTTTCAAATGTCAGATAGATTATTTAAATGGATTTGGGGGTAAGGTGCTTGGGGGGATGGGTCCTAAGAAATGTTTGTTGTAATTGATCTTTTGTTTACATATAAACGAAAAAAACGTGAGTTATTATGAAAAACAAAATTATCATGAAATCTGTATAAACATCCGACCTCCAGTTCTCTGTGTTGTTGTTATGTTTTTGGGGAAACCTGGATCTTATGTGAGACTGCAGTCTCTGTGTAACAGTGTCTCTCAGCTCCACCCCACAATTTCTACTTTGTCACATGGTGTGTGTGTGATTTAAAATCTGTCTGCGGGTAGATTACTGAGGTCTATCACATTACCAGTGGGGGGTAATGACACTGGCACTCATACAGTACAGAGCTGGACTCGAGGTTTTACAATTAGAGCCAGGTCTCACTCTGAGTACCACCTATAAGCCCAGGCTTGCCTAATGGCCCTTTGCATTGGACACAAAGTGACTCTAACCTAAAACATGTCAGGCAGGATGTTGAATATGATATATGAATACTGAGAAAGCTGTGAAATTACAAATACTCACGTTTTGATATATGTAAAAAGATGCTGGAATTTACATTTTCCCTCCTCTGACTTGCCAAATGCCTGTGTTTGGACAGCATGTCACTATGCATCACTGCATGACATTTCACACAGAGAGCAATAACATATCTCACACCCCCACTTAGCAAATTGGTTGGTGAGAGGGAATCCAATCTGTAATTTTGAATATTACAATGATGTAATCTAAGACAAAGTGGTTATTCTAACTCCTGGACATGTGTATCATAGCTATACTGGAATATCCCTTCCATTGCATGATATTCTGATTTTGTACTCTTGATACTCTTGATGTAATGTTTCCATTGCCAAGAATATAAGCCTTTTCTAATGTTACTCTCATTCTTAAATCACTCTGTGACGTTAATACACTGCAACAATTATATGAATCTAATTTCACCACAGTGCAGTTATGACTGTGCATGCATCTAATATATAAATGTATGAGGATGCATGTGCTGTTGTACCCTCCTGTCCACCACTGTTCTGTCCTGCAGGCTCCTGTCAAGCAGCTACAAGCAGGCAGAAGGTGAAAGGTTGGACCGAGCAACTGCAGCTGTTGCCTTGTCTCTCGTCTCGGGTGTTGTGTGATGTTCGTTCTTGCCTTTTAGAAACTCACACAGGCACCGAAGACCCCCTGTGACCAATCAAATGAGGGGGCCCTGAGTCTAGTCAGCCAATAGAGACAGAGGTCTGGGTATAAAGGCTTAAGCCCGTCACCTGGCAGAGTTGGGCAACCCCTACATTTGGTGAACAGGACCTGATCCCGGGATCTGTTACCGCTTTCTTTTCTCCTAAGCAGGTAAAAAAGTAAAACAATGCTTTAGTCAGCCTTTCTGATAAATCCATGGGACAGATTTTGATGATTTTTCCATATAAGTATGGACAAAAACCTCCTGAAATCAAAATTGCTCTAAAAGAGGAAAACCTTTATAACAAGTCAGACAGATTCCTCCATTGGTGAACTCTGGAGCCATGAAAACTTTTTCTCTTCTCGCATTTTTGTCTTGGATTCCTCTAAAGCTTTGCACGTTTTTTTCTGATATGGAAACTACTAGAATCTACTCTGATCATTCTTCTATCAATGCACACTGTAGTGAAACGTTTCTTTGAAAGACTTGATGCTCTTGGTTTCTTGGAGATGGGTAGCACTAGTCTGCTGAAAGTGCGGAAAGTTTAGTATACGGCAGTGTAGTGTCACTGAAGCAGTTGTGACTATCAGCTGTTGCTGACACTAGCACGGCAGGCTTCAAGTGTGTCTTCGAATAGTTTAGGAGCTCTTGATTTAGTCATGGAACTTGTGGAGCCATCTAAGAGGCATGCAATGCTTTGACCTTTAAGTGTACAAGGTGTCATCAATCAACTACTCCTCAAGCAACTGACGGAGTTTTGACCTCTGTCTGATGGAGAGAGAGATCGTCTTGTAAATAGATAGAGAATGACAGCGAGCAGTTGTAAATTTATTCATGATCCCACACGTCTATTCTGACTGATTCTGCAGCTGCAGCTTTGTTGATTCCAGCTCTGTATTTAGACATTTTTATTTAAGTAATTTGTGTTTACGAACTAGATCGTGAAGTTCCAAATTTGAGATGTGTGAGTGTTGGGGTAGGAATATATACCACTTGTAGTTTTAATTAGGATTTTTGTGCTGTTTTCAGTCTTAAAAACGTCAATCTCATTTAAAAGCTGTATTGCTTGCACAGCTTAGCTCAGCCACTAAGTTTGCATGAGTTTGAATGGAGTAAGAGAGAAGAGAAAATCATTCGTCATAATGTGCTGGAGACTGTAGCTCCCTGTAGAGATGGGAGGGGTGCAGCACAAGTGGGGGCACTGCCACACTATTAATAATCTGCACTGTGAGGGGGAGACAGGTGGTGAGGCAGTCAGAGAGGCAGGAAAGCACAGCTGACAGAGACAGAGAGAAAGAAGGGAGACAGAATGAGAAGGTGTCTCCTCTTCACCAGAAGACTCATAGACAAGACACTTGAAAAACTTGGAGAAATGCCAGAAAAGAAACATGGTATTGACCGAATCACTTTGCTGCATTTCAGTTTGCTTTGTTACATCACTGCAACAAAGAAAAATCAAATGACATTTGACAAATACATTTAGTAGCTAGTAAAACTATAAATCCCCTTTTTTTAGGGTTGTTTCTATAATATTCTTCTGATTTAAAAACAATAAGGACAAAAGTGACTATACTACTGCACAGACCAGAGTCTATACATTAACTTGTACTGCAGTCTGACTAAATGAATCTACAAGCATTGCAGATTCTGAGAAATAACACTTCCTTTGCTATTTTTCTCACATCTTCTCAGACGGAGTAAGAATCGCAGCCATGGCGAAGAACTGCCACAATGACTACAAAATGAAGTTCTCCCTGGACGAGGAGTTCCCCGATCTCTCCCTGCACAACAACCACATGGCCAAGGTACAAATCCTACTCTGACATCGTCCCTCCATGGCCACTTCCTGCACAGGCACCAATAACTTTCAGCATGACATTTGTGTGTGTCCTCATCAGTTTATTCTGACACTGCTTTTTAGAAAGACATGACAAGTCACTTAAAACAAAAATTGTTGCTTTTGGAACCAGAGGATTTTCTGAGAGCTAAGATGCTTCACTGTCACATAGCAAAACAATCGTGCGACTGTACAATCGCTGATCTGCACTGGGTGTCATCTGCTGTAGGTGCTGAACAAGGAGATCTACGGCAAGCTGAGGGGAAAGTCTACCCCCAGCGGCTTCACCGTGGATGACATCATCCAGACTGGTGTTGACAATCCTGGTAAGAAGGAGCATCAGCATAGAGACTAACACACCAGCAAAGGCAGGGCTTGAAGAGACATAAATGAACTGCAGCAAACACCATATGTAGCCAAATATGACTTATGATTATGTCATTATGTGCTATGTTATGTTAGGATTATGGATTGCCTCTGAACCCTAGAGCTAGCATCCACCAGTACCTCTATGGTGACACAGGACTTTTTATTACATTTTTGGGGTCTGTCAAGATTCCTGTTCCAACCAGTTAATAGTTATGTCCAGGAATCCGTTGTCACAGAGTATTACAGGGACACTCACTACAAAAACACCCCATCAGTATCCAGCGCCAACATACATAACAATCTTCACAGCTGAACTAGCTAGCAATGTTACCAACTTCCTCGTCCTCCCTCTTGTCCTACCAGGTCACCCCTTCATCATGACCGTGGGCTGTGTTGCTGGTGATGAGGAGTCCTATGAGGTCTTCAAGGATCTGCTGGACCCCATCATCTCCGACCGTCATGGCGGATACAAGCCCACCGACAAGCACAAGACCGACCTGAACTTCGAGAACCTGAAGGTGAGGAGTCAAGACAGGCACGATAGTGTTGTTTGATCAGCACAGCTCCAAGGAGGAAGGGAATTAGCACATTGACAAGCTTACACGTCAAATTGACAGCCGTGGATTCATTCACTGTGTAAAATGAATGACTGGCTACATTTATGGCCACATCAATTCAAGGTCAAAATATTGAAATTGGTATTCTTTAAATACATTTTCATCAGCAACAAGCTATAGTATATTTATAAGTAAACCACCTATCCACTCCTAACAATAATCATGCATCTGTTGTGTTTTTCTGTCCTGCCTTCGTCTCTCAGGGTGGTGATGACCTGGACCCCAACTACGTGCTTTCCAGCCGCGTTCGTACCGGCCGCAGCATCAAGGGATTCACCCTGCCCCCCCACAACAGCCGCGGAGAGCGCAGAGCCATCGAGAAGCTGTCCATTGAGGGTGAATGTCAAACTAACGACAATAATGCCGATCTATCAATCAAATGAATGTTTGTAGCACACAGGACATAACTGTGACTGACTCATTTCCTCTGTCCACCTTTATCGGTTCTTTCCTCTCAGCCCTGGCCAGCCTGGAAGGTGAGTTCAAGGGAAAGTACTACCCCCTGGACGGCATGACCGACGCCGAGCAGGAGCAGCTGATCGCCGATCACTTCCTGTTCGACAAGCCCGTGTCCCCCCTGCTGACCTGCGCTGGTATGGCCCGTGACTGGCCCGACGGCAGAGGCATCTGGTGAGACACTCACAGACACACAGCAAGGAAATCAAATAGAACATTTCATTAGAAATGAGACTTTATTGAGATTCTCCCAGTTTAGAAAACAAAAGATGATCAGATATGTGCAATAATCAAGTGTAGAAGCAGATTTAGTGTGCATTTGTAAACACAAAAACACACGCAGTTAACAAACGACCACCCTCTGAGCTAAAATATCCCATCTGCTCTTCCAAAGCCAACCTTTCAAACGTCCACCATCTGTCTCTTTCTCCCACAGCCCTAATATGAAAATCCTGATTATTCCTGTTTTCAAACATCTGTTAAAGTGTGTCATGAAAACCAAAGCACAGTGTGTTCAGCTGCAGTAAACACTACCCCTTACAGTGGCTTGACATCCAGTAAACTCACCACTGTTCAGCTCAGATAATTCATATTATCAATATTAGTGCGTTTATCAGGGTTACATGTTTACTTTCAATAAAGTATTTCTGATTCTGATTCTTTCCCGTTTCTGTGAACCACTTTGAGAAACATTTCTACTGTATTCATGCAACATAGTAGTATCAAATCACTGGCTCATGAACATTTTGTACTATATGTAAATCAAGTGAAAGTGAGCTGGGTTTTCTTCCTCCAGGCACAACGACAACAAGACCTTCCTGGTCTGGGTGAACGAGGAGGATCACCTGCGTGTCATCTCCATGCAGAAGGGAGGCAACATGAAGGAGGTCTTCAGACGCTTCTCCGTTGGCCTGCAGAAGGTAACACACAAACACATGCGTACTTTCACATTAACACACAGATATGCAGACACAAAAATATGCATAATTCAACTGGGTATGCATGGGTGTGAGAGTTAGTTTGTCTCCTTTATATGGTTACTGTTTCTATGAGTACTCTCTCTCTGTTGTAAATATGTACGTGGTGTATATATTAAACATTTTCATATAGGCCGTGTATGTCTGCCTGATATTTAATTGCTTTCTTCATTGTTAACATATAGGTCTAGTTAATATTTAGTGACATCCATCTAGTTACATTTTAACCATATATTTTTTCACTTTCCTCTTTGCTGGTCAGATTGAGGAGATCTTCAAGAAGCACAACCACGGCTTCATGTGGAGCGAGCATCTGGGCTACATCCTGACCTGCCCCTCCAACCTGGGAACCGGCCTGCGTGGTGGCGTGCACGTCAAGCTGCCCAAGCTTAGCACACATGCCAAGTTCGAGGAGATCCTGACCAGACTGCGTCTGCAGAAGCGTGGCACAGGTACTGAAAAGAGAAATAAAAAAAGGTTAAATGAGTTAGTCTCAAAGCTAGTGACAAGTTAATATTTTCAGAAGAGAGTTGTGGCTTTACTCTAAAGGTGGTAAAGAGTTAACTTCAAAATTAACTTTTAGTAGCAAAGAAATGAAAATACAGTATATTGAGTGTAACTTGGATTAGGATACAAAAATGTTACTGGTCAAAACACTAACAAAAATAGCATAAAAACGGCAATTACTAGATAACCAGTTTTAGCTGCTATCATAAAATAGTACCATAGCCACCATAGTTCCATAGTTAGATTTTTAGGTTTAGCAAGACTGTATGGGCTATACTATTTTGTGTGATTTGCTGCATTTGTTTCGGTTAATAGCATTATTACCCCCCCCCCCCCCCCCCCCCTCATTAACTATAGTTAGTTAATTAACTATATTGAAGGGTTTTTGTTTTCTTTTTTGGGGGAGTTGCATGTATGTTCATGTTCTCAAGAAAGTTTCCATTTTCTAGGAAAATAATTTAAGTGATCTGTAACCAGAAACACTGTTTCTTAACCACTAAAGTTTAGTTCAACCAATGTGACTATTATATTCCTGCTTCTATATGTGGATATGCAATTATTATTTCTGGAGATAATATGTATATCAGAAAGAGGATGTACGTTCTCCTCCTGCTGCTACTGTTGACAGAGGCCGTATTCTTCTCCCTTTCTTTGCCATTCAGGTGGTGTGGACACAGCCTCCGTGGGTGGTGTGTTCGACATCTCCAACGCTGACCGTCTGGGCTCCTCCGAGGTGGACCAGGTCCAGCTGGTGGTTGACGGTGTCAAGCTGATGGTTGAGATGGAGAAGAAGCTTGAGAAGGGAGAGGCCATCGATGGCATGATCCCCGCCCAGAAGTAAAGTGGACAGACAACCAATGACTGAATGACTGTCCGTGTTTGTTTTTTTATATTATAAAAAATGAACAGGTAGCCTTGTTGTAAAGTTATTTTACTGGTTTCGGCCAACTGGCTACTTTCTGCTTACTTCTTTCCATCAGGAAGACACTCCACTTTTTCCTCTGCTCCTTTGATACTTCTGTTAACCTCACTCATCTTTCCCTTTCCTGCTTTGTATTTGGTTCTTTTCCCCCCATCTTCTCTGTAACATCCTGGGATCAATCCATGCATAGTCTGGTCATGGCTATGTATATGCACCAAAGAAAACTTTTTTTTGGTTGTAAAATATAATTGGACAATTAAACTATGCCCCATGTAACAATCAAACCTTCTCCCTCATGTTTTCTTTATGTGGATCTTTTGCAACTACTCAAAACAGATTGACAGTGATATGTGCAGTTTTGCTTACATGAACAGATACAGTACCGTTTATTATGACCACAAGTAAACAAAATCATTAAAAATTAATATTAGCTTTCACTGGACACACACAAACCATACAACAATTCAACAATAACACAAAGAAACTGGTGAGATGTCACATCAAAGACATTCAATCCAAATGAGAAAAAAAAGACAAAATATGAAAGAGGTTGAAAGTCTTTATTTTTGAGTCACACATTATTTCCTAGGAGACATGCAGGATTGCAGGTCGATCATTTCTGTAATTTCAGCCCATAAGTTAAGTTTTGTTGATAACAGCGACAGCTTCAAACACACTATACAACAGAACTGTAGCCTTAAAGCGTGGCCCTAACTGTATCTACAGAACAGGTTCAGAGAGTGAGGCCCAGTTGTACACAAAAGAAATCTGCAAAAACTAGCCCTAAATCACAGCTTCACATTTCCAGTGGTGGATACCTGCTGCGGCTGAAATCTCTGTAAAGATCACAAATCTGCTGTATCATCTAACTCTTCCTTTTACATATCAGTGTTTTGTTAGATGCTGCATACTTCAGAAGTACAAGTTATAATTACTTGGCTTTATAGAGTTACAATACAAGTACCACAACCTTTTGATTTTGGAGTTGTCAGTGTCAATAGATGATCAATGTACTCTGTGTGTGTATTTGTTGAATATTGGTAGATTTGTTCTGTAATGAGCAACAAAGTGTTTTTCTAAAAGAAAATCAGAATTCAATTTCTCGAAGGTCATTCAAGGTCACATTCTCATCTTGAACTGATGCGTCATCACTGCACACGCTGCATGCTTTGAAACTATACAGTGGCTTCTGATTGGTTAACAGTCATACACCTCTTACAGTAATAATTGAATCTGATTGGTCCACAGTCATACACGTCTCAGCAGTGCTTCAGCCTGATTGGTTCGACAGAGGGAAAAGTTAATAGTTTCTATATATCAACACTGTCGCCGAGGTTAAGAACACAAAATAAATGTAATATTGGACGAGAGAAAACTGTTAAATCTGACAAAATATATGGAGACAGATCACCATTTTGAAATTTGGTATTTTTGGTACGACAGTTGTACCTCAGTTTCTTTAATGTGACTTTGTGACATCACTGAAACCAAATGGCACCTCTACCTAGAAACCTAAGTAATCACTCCAGCTGGTCTCACTATCAAGTGAATGATGTCAAGAAGTCACTGTAGGTAGGTGCATGTAAGTAAAGAAGGCATTCAGAATGTTGATTACTCACTTCAGTGGGCTTTAAATGTGTGAGACAATGTGATTTTTTAACAATTTACAAAAAGAAAAATACAAATGAATTAAAAACCAGTATAGTACAATGCATCCTGGCTAAAAAGCAAAAAAAGTGCTCAAAGAATTTTAACAACAAATCAGCAATATCAAAAATAAAAAAATAAATCAAACAAGGAGCCCTGTTAAGTCTTAATCAATGCTTATTCAAGTCTTGATTCTTGGCTTTGTGGCTGTATTGCACTACATTTGAGGAAAGTGGCATTCTGACAGACTGTGATACTGTTATGCCAAAGTGCTACCAGAATAACTACTGTATGTCAGTGAACTAGTCCTCCAGTTACTCTACACCAGTATGAGCTCCTGTAATCCTGTGTTTGGAGAGAGAGATCAAATTGTAATGAAAAAGCTTGATGGTCATCTTTTAAAAAACAAAATACACTGCCTTTACTGGGGTTCAAAGAGAAAACGGTTTGACAATGAACCAAAGCAACCAACATTTAAAGGCTTTTTAGCTTCATGTTGAGTCAGGTTTTTGAACTGTGTCTGTATTGGCTTTGCAGGAAAAGGAGGGAAGTTTTGTATTTTGTTTTAAATAAAAACTAAGACCAGTCAAAAAAATCCAAGACCAGTGATCAAATGCGACAGTTGATTTGTTGAAAAAAAAAAAAGAATTGTTTGTGGCACAGATCTAATCTTATTAGTTGTCTGAGCACTCAGTGAAAGCAGACGATATGTGCTGGGGAAAAAAACAATTTTGTAAAAAATGCAGTTTAGTCAATTGTTAAATTTACTTCATTTACTTGAACCAATAGTTAAATTTGTAATGTAAAACGGCTCTTTTTGCCTGCGTACAACCAACCAACCAGATCAGAAACTGCAATAAAAACTCAATCGAATCATGATTCCAGTTGGAGATCCATTTTTCAGTTGGTAAAAATAAATTCTACTTTGTACTTATAATGTATGTGTAATTATGTACTTTTGAAAGTTTTTTTGCTTGTTAAGACAGCAAGGGACAAAACATTGGGGGTAGTTGAGTATTTTTAAGGAGCAGAGCATATGCTCCAATGATCAGGTTATCAAGGACACACATCAGCTGGGTTCTGCATTATTAGGCAGCCTTGCTTGTCTGTAAGCAGCTCACCTGCCAGCTATCGATGCACAGTAAAGAATTCAGTGTGGATTGCAGGCAGAGAAGCAACATTTTACCAGAAATGGTACAAACAAACATCAAAATCCCAACAGAGCAGAGAAATGGGCATTATCAATGGATAGGCAGAAAGGCTGTGATGCTTCATTCAGTCTGTCACAAGTTTCTGCATTTCTGCATGTCTCCCTCTAAAGGCCGGAGGTCAAACTGCGCCCTCACATTTCTTAAACGTGACGTCTGCTTCTGAGAATGACCACAAATGTCAAACTTCTGCCCATTTTAAAAGCATTAAAGAAAGAAAATAAACTTAATACACAAAAATTTAAACATTTCTTTAAATAGCAGCTCTTTAAAAAGGAATGATGACAAATATGATACAATAGGAATAACAACGTGAACAACAACAAATTATCAATCTCCATCATTCTCAGCAACACCATCCTTATCATCATCAAAAATTAAATCATGAAAAAAAAAACCTGTGACTCCATGGGCTCACATAATATGGAGGTGGTGGTGTGTTTTAAGCAGGGTCGTAGGTCACTGACAGCTCCAAGGTCAAGGGTCATCATAAGTCTGCCGATGGCGGTCTATCCGTGTCTGTGCATCTATTTGTCTGGCTGTGATTGGTGGCATCAGAAGAAGAGGGTCTTTGGCGGAGGCGAGGCATCGCTAGCCGCATCAGATGAGGTGGAGCCCAGGGAGGAAGAGGAGGAGGAGGTGATGGTTTTCTGCCTAATTGTTCCTCCTCCTCATCCCTCCTCATTCATCAACTTGTCCTGTCAGTCATCAATCTGCCCCGCCTCCTGTCGCCCTCAGAGCTCCAGCTCCTTGGACACTTTGGTGGCGATGTCTCTAAAGGCTAACGGTGCCCCCCACAGGCGCTTGAACCTCACACCGCTGCTCTGGCCCAGCCCGCTGGGCAGCTGGCAGACCTCGGCCTCGAAGGCCACGCGGGCGCCGGCTGCTCCGTGGGTGCAGGACAGGAGGAAAGGCCCGGCCAGGTGGACCTGGCAGCCGCAGCCCTGCGCCGCCTCACGCAGTGCTAGCACCACCTCGGCCGGGTCGCGGGGGCTCCGAACCCTCACATCCCAGCCGCATCGGGGGGTCCGGGGCTCGGCCGCTTTCTGATGCCCAGATAGATGGCGACTGGAAGAGCAATGCAAACAGAGGATGGAGGAGGAAATGTAGGGAGATTTAAAACAAAAAGGACAGAGCAAGGTTGATATGGGATGTTTATAGGAGGAGGGTTGGTGGGGTTAAAGGATTGGATAGCAAACATGGGGGGAGGAGGAGAGGAGTGAGGGCAGGAGGTCAGATATAAATGTAGGAGATTTAAGGATGAATGGGAATAAATATATGGGTATTTGAGTTTCGGCAAGTGAATGTGTGGTTGTATGAATGTGAATGTATGAGAGGTTAGGGAAAGGGGGAGGAGAAGAAAAAAGATTAGTATCATACATTATTGATTTTGACATTTCTACATAGCTACTACACAGAAAGGTAAATGTGTATTTTCTAATCTATCAACATCTCTTTTTTCATACTATACAGTGGATGTACAAAGGGATATGCAAATGAAATCCATCTCAAAGGGTTAGGGTCAAGATGGGATTGATAATACATTTAATTTCTTCTTTAATGCAAGTTTATGATGAAATATATTTAAATATTATTATACAGATAAATTCATAAAATACTGGTAGCTGTCTTTAATGGATTGTTGTAGAATTGCTTTTCACTCTGGTCTTCATTTTTGTAGAATCACACGTCATACCAACTAACACACAAAGATCTCCAAAAACATCAGCCTGCTGGAGGGGGGGGACTAAGCTGTCGTTAAACACACTGAAAAGGATTACATTTCTTTCTTTTCTTAAAATCAAAGGTCAAGTTTCTACCCACAGGGATCATCTACCACAAGGAGCCGTGCTTAGCATCTACGGCCACACCACAGTCTGTTGGCTAACGTTAGCCTGGTGCTGCTGGTTTACCTGCTGTTTTTAACCTGAGACTGAGACTGGGCTGAAGCAGCTGAGGCTGAGAGGAAGTACACAAGACCTTTAGTAACATACTGATAAACTGGGACTGATAACCCAGACAAAAATACAGTATAAATAAAAGGTACAGTACCACTATAATATCTAGGTTTCAATGGTCTTTTGTTGTGACCCAAAATATTTGGGGATGTAACCCATAAATTAAAGCGATAATGATTTGACTGAATGAATTTTGTTGAATCTGACTGAGTCAAAAAAGATGTATGTGCTTTTCATGGTTTATTTCTGTTGCATCATGTGCCTTTGAGCTTTCCTCTAATCAAAGTGTACCTGCAAAATGATTGAAGTTGGAAACTTGGCTTTCTTAACAATTGTTGTGTATGATTGTTCTCCATGTAAAGAGACAACAGCCAAGCTTCTCTGTGCACCAAAATAATGGCAGTTGTGTCAGATGTACATTGAATTCTAACTGGAAAACAAACGTTTAATATTTATAGTCCGATTCTACCCTTTTCTTGTATTTGACCATTTATAGTAATTATAAGTTCTTGATGTTAATCAGCTGTTGGTTCTTTATTTTACAAAATCTAGAACAGAAAAGTATGCATATTTCTTCTGTTTCAATGATAATGTATGTAGGTTATTGACCACACAGTGTGTATTCTCTGTATGAGCACATTCAAATCTCTTTTCTCTTGTATTTCCTTGTGTCCTCACCACATGAAAGAGAAGAATTTAATTAAAAAATCATCACAAAGAGAGATTAAAGGAAGCAAATTTAAATGCCACAATTGAATTACCTTCAGACTAGAAGTCAGGCTTAAAAGAGACTTAAAAGGAATAGTTCAACATTTTGGGTAATATGCTAATATGTTTTCTTGCTGATTGATACCACTCTCATGTGTGTATGGTATACACATTTGGAGCCGGCAGCTGGTTAGCTTAGCTTAGCATAAAGACTGAAAAGAGGGGGAAACAGCTAGCCTGGCTCCATACAGAGGCAACAAAATCAGCCTCCCAGCACCTCTAAAGCTCACTAATTAACACGTTACATCTTGTTCGTTTAATCCGTACAAAAACAGTGTAAAAATGTCTGAATTGGCCATTTTATATGTGTGGTATGAAATAATCCGGCACGTAACCCCCCATAAAACAGTGAATTGTCGTTTTTACACTGTTTTTGTAGAGAGTAAGCGAGATACAACATACATCTTTCTTGGTAATTTCCCAAAATGTTGAACTATTCTTGAAACAGCAGTAACACCGTCATTCATGTGTAGCACAAAATATCCCATTAAGGACTATCTTTAAGGCCTTTAACATTCTTTAAGTACATGGTAAATTGATGGATAAATTATGAAAAGCAGGCCAGTTGTAATGCAGCTGACACATGAAATTTCTTCTGTTGTACTTTGGTCATCAGTGAATGAAATGAAAATGTTTTCTCACCTTGTGACCGGAGATCTGCTGATTCTCTCAGGTTCGTCTGTGACCCTCAAGAAGAAGACAAACGTATCTGTTAGGAATCAATGGGCCAATCATGCATTCACACCAACCCCCCAATTTCCTGTTTTAAAGCACAAATTAGCAGTATGGCCATGTCAGTCAATCCATGTCAGCCAATCCACCGATCACAACACAGAACACAGAACACAACAACTTCATGTCTTCAAGTCATGGATAGATCATCACCAACTACACTCACTACACTGAACACTGGGTGGACGTGAAACAACAAAATGTCACCAACACAACAAATGAGAAGGATAAACAAATGTAGACGGAATGAATCCAGAGCAGAGAGCCAGGTCTCAACACATGGGAAATACAGTGTGTGTTGTGTCTTTGTCTGATTTTCACAACTTTTGTTTGGTACGCTATAAGTGTCAAACTGTTTTATTTGGTATGGTTTATGGTACAAAATGGGTAGCACTTTACAGTACATTAAAGCTCAGTAAAAAGATGGGAAAGTGACTCATTCTAACCCTAACCTTTAATTCATTCATGCACTACTATTGTTACTAACATCTGTCATGACACTTCAAGTTTGACAGAATGCATATGTAGTTTCTTTTCGTTATTAAAGTCATGTGGGATCTATCTATCTCGGGAAAAGTTTGGGAACCCCTGAGAATAGAGAATAGATTATTGCATTAAACATGCCACACTAAAGAGCCACACAGACATCAAAGATGTATGGGCTCATGGCTGCTGCAAGTTCCTGCTAAAGGACATAAACTCCACCCAATAGGCTGCCAAGTGCTGTTGAGTTTGGGGTAGCTAATTGCATTTCTCTTTCATAGCCACCAGGGGCTACTGTTGCTATTTTCTGTGTGTAGACTGAGGGCTTCTTTCCTACCAACCTGGCAACCTGATCTATATGCCAGGAACTGAGGGTGGACTGGAGGAGCGAGCAGTGAGATTTCATTGATGTATTTTACTGAAAATGAAACCTACTCTAATGTGACCCTGGCTCTGACTCAGGAGCTGTTGCAGGGCTTTAGATCTTTATACACGGCTTTAGATAATGTCTCGTCTTTTTGACTGCTGCAGTCTAACGTGACACCTCTCTTAAAGTACATGGAGAGATTCCTGCTAATTCACACAGACAATAACTGGGATACGCCTCAGCATTTATGAGTGAATATTATCCAAATAATTATCCAGCAAATATCTGGAGGGTAATTCATGTTGGATTAAGAACGGCAAACCTCATTCCAGCAACTCTGTTGGGAACATTTGACTCTTTAGACCATTACGTTTCTGAAAGAATAGGTAGCTGTACAAATGATTACCTATATAATTTTATTCATAAAGGCCATCTTTTGAAATCTTGCGTCAATACATGCCTGTGCTCTGTTGTACAGCAGTAATTATGTAAATGTTTTGTGACTGAAGAAACCAAGGATTATGATCTTTCCTTTCTTGTCTGGGTAAAGAAAGTGACTGAGTAACACCTTGCTCCTCCCTCAGAAACTGATCCCAAGGAGCCTCTGAGCAAGACAAGTGATACCACACCATTATGGAAGAATAAAAGTGTCTTGTGAATGAAGAGTGTGCAGTGACAGACTGGACAGACTCTTGTGCATTGAGTTAGTGACCATCTGTGTCTAAACTGTACAGTATCTGTACCAGATTGTGCAATCTGTATAAAAGCTGAGAGAGAGAAAGACGAGCAGAAAGTGAAGGAGAGAGTAGAAGAAGAAATCAAAGAGACAGAAACAGTAGCAGTAGTATAACAGGGCAATCTGCTTGTATCTTGAGGGAGAGCTGTGCAAGATCCCTGTTTAAGAGAGGGATAAATCCTGGTTACATAACTAATCCTGATTTAAAACGGCAGTGACGCTGGGTCAGGAGGACTGGTGCAGGCTGAGATGCTTCTTACAAGCATCTGCTCCTGGAAGGGGCTCAGAAACATGCTGTGTACTAGCTTCACAGGTTTGAAGCTAAATTATTTTTACCCATTACACCTTTTTACCCAGACATGAATCTTTACAACTAAAATATGCCTTTCCCTGTTTTTCTCTGTATTGCTATCACCTTCTCACTATTATTATTATTGCTATCACCTTATTAAAAATTGAGAGTCATAGTTCATCTGCCTTACTATTTACCTATCTATTGATCAGTCGATCGACAGAAAATTAATTGGCAACAATTCTAATAATCGATTAATTGTTTTGAGTACTGAACTGAATATTACTGGGTTTTGGATTCTTGCTTGGACAAAAGAAGACATTTGAAGATGTCACCTTGGACTCTAAGCACTTGTGATGGTCATTTCTCAACCTTTTCAGACATTTTACAGACTAAACGATAAGCAATTTATTGAGAAAAACAGGTTAATAGATAATGAAAATCATTATTAGTTACATAGTGCACTAAAGAAAGAAATTATTTGACGCTGACGTAACCGTAGTAATCATAGTAATTTACATTTTTGCAGTCTCCACATCAACCTACTCCTACTTCAGTTATTTTTTTAATTTCTCGACTGACACTTGACGGTGGATATCACCAGAAATCATGACCGCAACAGCATAGCAAAAACTAACTCAAAACACAATGTCTAGTACTTACACAGCACTCTAGTCTCTTAATAATAGTATAAAACACTGGTCTCCATGCCTCTTTGACCACAGGTTTCTCCCTCGTAAGACTGCAAGAGGTTGGCTCTAGAAAGAAGCCTTTGCTCTAATTCTAAAGGACTGACACCTAAAACTACATCTACTTTTGAAGGTTTTAGATCACAAAAACATCTTCAATCAAACTGGATATCTGGAAATGTCAAAGTGGTGTCATGATGTCTGTGTTTAGTCAATTGTACACCACATATACCAGTAGTGATGAAGTTGTTTACCTGAAAGACAGTGAATGAACCTTTGTCACTTCTCTTCATCCTTTACCCCGTATCTCTGTCTTATATAAAACACCAATAAAGCCCCCCTCCCCCCCATTTCCTGTCTGTCCTGGATCCTAGATTCAGAGACCCCACAGCCCTGCTCAAAGACTGCTGATTTGTTAACAGCATGGGCAAACATATGGTGTTGATTACATGACTCAGACTAGTACAGTCGAGTTGCAATAAACTCACATACTCCAGGGGACACACAAACACACGCACATCTTCACAGGGTTGTTTATTCTACAAACAAGTTGTGTGATTCCGAGTGTGCGTGTTGTGTGTGACTGTGGATTTGTGTCGTACACAAGCTAACAGAAAACGGCTCCATTATACCTCAACAGCATTCAAAAACGACTGTCTTGTAATAGGGGTAAACTTGAACACCCACATCTAAAAATCAAACAATAAACCATCTTCACCCCTTGTTGTTCCAGACTACCAACACTGTTATGCGTTTTATTAGAAGCAGGTAATGGTGCTGTGAAACCTACAGCCTCTAGTGAGTGCTACAGCATAAAGCCCAGCCAGCAGAGACACAAGCAGTCCAGACAGACATTCAGGCAGCTGCTGATTAGAGTTTTAGTCACATCAACATACTGTTTTGAGATAGAGCTGCTCTGCAGGAAGAAACAATCTTGTATACTGAGTTAAACTTCGATGGGTACAGTCCCAGAAACTCAGGTTTTCAGGATAAAAACTTTGGTCACAGAATAATCTGGGTTTGAACTGGGCCAGAATTTAGTTTCCAAGTCTCGGCTCTAGCGTTCAGACTCCTAAATGTCCTCAGACAGAACTAAGCCTCAGCAAACATTTCCAAACAGATGCTTTAATGTCTGGGTTTTCTAACCCTAACCCACCTGTCAGTTACTGGACACAGAAAACCTACATTTGTGCAAACTGGGTGAACCTTGACAGGGTTTCTGCAGGGTTCACCAACTTAAATGTGATGCTTTTTAAAACCTCTTTAATGACAGAATACAATTTAATACCTGTTTCAAGATAATACAGGACAATGTGAGGAGAGACAATATGGCCTACTGTTATATTAAATTGTACTGTGACAGAAGATTGCATTTATACTGCCCACTTCTATTAAGACACCTTTCACCAAATATAACTCTCTTTAAGCCTTAGTCTCTTTTCGATGAAACGTACACTTGAAGAGAAACGTATTACTGAGAATCACACCTTATGTAAAATGTAAACAAAAAAAGAAGAAAATTAACTTTATATTTCAAGAGAAAAGGAGGTTTTCCAGTTCCTATCATTAAAGATGGACTATTCTTGCAGCAAGAACCCTACAGGTTGAATTGAACTCAAACTCAGATTAAATTCCTGCCTGTAGAGTAGCTTTGCCTCAAATAAATATTTGCCTAACTAAACTCCAACCTGTGACAGACGGCGAATGAGGGGAAAACGGGATGACAGGGCACTGGCAAGCAGGCAGACAGTCAGACAGACAGACAGAAGCAGCCAGAAAACATGGGAAAGGAAGACTTACTAACTGTTTTTGTCCCCTGTGGGAGGGTGCAGCCCGACATGGACTTGTTTGAGCTCTGACGTTTAGAAGGGTCAAGAGTGACCCTAGGACGAGAGAGGAAGAAGAGAAGGAGATGAAGAGAGGATGAGAGGAATGGAAAAAGGAAAATTAACAGCAGAGTCAGAGAGACATTGAATGAAAGAGAAAGCAAGTGAGGGGAAGACAACGTAGGGATGACAGTAAGAGGCAGAGAAGTACAAATTAAACTGTATGTACTGTAGTTCAGGAAAAAGAAGGATAGAAGATTGGCAGGTGACTGGCAAGGAAAAGCAAAAGTTGTTAAAGAATCAAACAAACAAACAGATAAAGCAACAATAAGCAGCTGAAAAGAACAGACTGTGAAAGACATACAGTACGTCTACCTGACCAGCAGACCTGGGTCAAATAGGTTGTTTGTTTGTACCATCTTAGAGCACCACTTGGGTGGGGTTAACTGCATCAGGAAAACAAAGTGCAGGTTACACAATTGGCTTCGAACTATTTTCTTGAATTTAACAAACTGTCCAACTGCATAAAGGTTTAGACAGAGGGCTGCAACGGGATTGGGCTCCTGTGTATCCTGCAGTACCTAACACAACTGTTGAGGCTACATGATATATTTCCCTCTATTGCCAGTAGGGACGAGCAACCCCCCCCCCCCACACATTTTTCAGACATTGAATGAGGCTTTCTTCAGTATAAGTCTTATCATATATCTTATTTACTATTTCAAAAGGGCTACATTTGTTTCCTGTGGGATGGGGTAGACACATTTTCAGTAGAAAATGTTGTAGAGAGCAGGTGGTAATGGCTGGAAATCCTACAACTGTTGGCAGGTGTGGGATTGAAAAAAAACAAACAAAAAAACAAACAAAAAATAACAACAGACGTCTAGTTTAAGCAAGTAAAACAAACAGTTCGAATAATGTTCAAACACTATTAGACCCAGGTCTGAGGTTAAGGAGAACAAGTTCTGAAGCCTGTAAAGATTTATTATTAGAGAAGGAAGGCTGGTAGGTTAGTACTGGTTAAGGAAGAGACGGTGAGAGGCAGCAAGGTTAGCTAAATGATCTGTACAGGTTTATAGGAAAAGAGCTACACTGTCCATTTACAAGCCTGTAAACATACAGGCCTGTACAAGCAGTCTGCTATCACTTTGCCACATTTGGATGGTTAGCAGTAATCATCAAACACATACATTCCTTGAAAATACCTGCAAATATCCGAATGATCAATAAACCCTGCAGTTAAAGGTTGATTTGTAATCTGTTTCTTGATTTGTACTATCATTCTTTCTCTTCCTGTTTTACTTATAGTCACGCCTCTAAACAAAAGTCTTTCCTCCCCTTCTCCTGGCTTCTCCCCTTACCTGCGGGTCAGCTTGGAGGTGAGTTTGCTTAGCAGGTTGGTCGTGGCCCGGGTCCTGGCGTGGGGAAGCGGGCTGGCATCATGGGACGGTGTTGGGGAAGCTGGTGGAGCATGGGAGGGAGGCCGACGGTCTCTAATCTGCCCTCCATGGAAAGTGCTCCTCACTGTGGATCCCCTGGAGAGGCGGGAGGAGGGCGTGGAGGACGAGGAGGAGACCCCAGAGGCACCGGCAATACTGTGGGTTGAGGGGGAGGCGGGGGGAAGGCGGTGGGATAAGGAACTGGAGGGAGGAGGAGGAAAAGCAAGAGTGGTTAGTTGCAATCAACATAATTTCAATTGGAAAGTGCAAGAAATGTGCAGGAATTACATATATAGTATATGTCATACATTAGAGGTCTTTTCATTTAATTCAATAAAATTACATTATTATTACATTATTTGTACAAATTACATGCTGTCAGTAACTTGCACAGACTGTTCAAATCAGTGTTACTCAAACAGGAACAAACAGCACCAGCACAGTGTATTGAGTCAATCCCACACTGAATATAGTGCCCATGTTCACTGTAAAGAGAGAACATGTCAATGCAATGGTGCGACAATAAGAGGAAAGAGGAATAAGCGATATCAGGCTTTGGATACACAGACAACCGTTGTTCATAGGATTAATTATTATTATTATTATTATTAAGGAGTTTTTTTGTCTTTTCATTGGAAATGAATATTACGAATATAGAATATTACCAGCCATATTCTTTAAGGCATATTTATGCTATGTACATGCAAATGAATTTACAGTATACAAATTCAATTGAGGTTTAATATCTCAGATCACCAGAATAAAAACACAAAAAGTTTCTAATCTTTCTGATTAACAACTTTTCAATATGCCCCTAAATAATCTTAAAGTAATGGAGTGAGAGACAGAGGGTGAACTGCTCTTCATCACCAACAGTTATTCTCTAATCTTTGAAAATTGACCCAAAATGCTCTCACTCCCCACTGGGCCACTTTTATTTTTCTGCATGCCCCCTACCTCTTGGCCAGTTCCCTTCTCTTCATCCAACACTTATCACACCTACACACCCACACACCCACACACCTACACCTACACCTACACCTACACACCTACACGCCTACACACACACCTACACACACACACACACACACACCTACACACACCTACACACACACACCTCTCCTCCCCTGACTCTCTGGCTGGCTGGTGGCCTGAGGCTGCTTTTCATAACGCTCCAGATAACACCCACACACAGGGCTCAAGTGGGGCAGACCCATTAGACGGGTTAAGTTGAAGCGCAGTCGTTGCAGAGCAAAATTGTTTAACGTCAATGTGAACTAGCTGCCTACTGCAGCTAACTGCAGGGGGGCACACCGGGGATGGAGGGAGGAGCGGAAAGGAGAGGGGTGAAGAGGCTTGTGAGATGAAGACAGAAAAAATGTTGAGTACAGGAAAAAAGGAAGATGACAGGTTGAAGTGGTGCAAATGTGGGGAAGAAAAGCATAGAACAGGATGAGAAAATAATGATGTTCAACTCTCTTTCACAGAGAGAACTCCTGAGATTGCAGTTTTAAATTTATACTGGTTTCTAGTAGGGTCTTTTTTCTCTGTTATAGCACATGCTTTCTCCAAAAGTTGCGTGTATAAATCATCATTTACCTGACAGTCCTGCATGGAAGAGACTTTGATTTGTGATTGAATCAGCCAGTCCTACTCCACTGGATTTAAAAAAACAAATCCTTGTAGCCCTGTACTCAAACATGGTTAAAAAGTTTGAGTCATTTCTAGCATTTCTAGACAGAAATTATGATAATTAAATAATTATAATTACATGAACTTCAGAGCTCAATAGTAGCTACATAAAAACACATGCAACTCTGTCAAAATATTATCTAAAATAAGTACAGTTAGTTTAGTAACAGTCCCTCAGTGGGATATTTTGTCTCCTACAGTATGTCTTATATAAACAAAAGTTGATAAACTATAGTTGCACACATGCTGTTGTGTACTTAATCAGTGGTTTGTGTTTCTCCTATGCACTTTCGCCACTTAGAATATACAATGTTCATGGACATTTTCATTAACCAAACGTGTATGTGTGTGTGTGTGTGTGTGTCCATTCACGTGTTTGTCCCATCAACCACTCTGGCACAGCATCACATTGACAAAGCCTCTAAGGCAAGTGGAGGGTTATGTTGGCACAATGCCAGTCCTCACTTCATCCTGCTGCTCTCACCTCCCCTTTCCTCCCCCTATCCCATCTCATCCTCACCCTCTTCCCTCTCCTTTCTCATCCTATCATCCTTCCCTCCTTTTACCTGTCACTCTTTCCCTCCATTCCTACATCCCTCACCACCACCTGTTAAATCACAAAATGGAGGTGCAACGGAGAATGCTTCCTCATTGTAATGCCAGAATGTAATAGCATCGGGTGTTAAATCAAAACGGAGGAAACCCAAACAGTCTCTTTAACACCAGTGAATCAGTGCTCCATTCAGTGCACTGTCTGATGTCTTTCTCTTCTGTTTGGTAGCTTAAAACGCACCATCGCTGGTAAACATGAGCAGGTTTGTTCAATACTTTCTTCTTGCTGCCATTTGCAGCTTTGGCACAAAGGTTTTTAAAATGTTACTTTACCTAAAATAATTTGTACATCAACTCATTCATAATTTAGTTTGTTGCTTTCAATGGAGTCTTAAAACTCTCAACCCTCTGCCTAACGTGCCCCCAACCCTCCTCATCTGTGCAGGAACATTTTACTGGAGGTCAGACAACAGACAGGAACCTTCTGGCTCTCCCTCGGAGAGGCAAAATTATAGAGTGATAAAGATACAGAGAGACGGAAAACAGGTCAGCCAGAATGAAAGTGAGAGTGTGAGAGAGTGACCATAGGAAAAGAGGGAGAGAGAGAGAGAGATGGTGCCTGCCATGCTCTGAGACAGGCAAGCAGACAACCATCTGTCACAACAACAGACAGTTCATATTGGGTACATAAACACACACACACACACAACACACAACACACACACACACACACACACACACACACACACACACACACACACACACACACACACACACACACACAGACGAACCCACTCATGCACAGTTTAAGCCCCTTCATCCTCTCTTGAAGAGACAAAATGTATGTGAGACAAACACCCCAGGCCAAACACTCTTTAAGCTCTGTGCAAGAAGAGACAAACTGTACCAGTGGAACCACTCTTTATAAACAAACCCTTTTCACACTCTATTTACTATGGAGAATGAATGTATTTCCAATACTAGGTTAAATAAGATGCAACAGTGCAATTCAAGTTCAAACTGAGTCATTTATTCCATCTTATCCTTGTTCACCTTGCTAAGCTAAAATGGTGCCGACCAATGGCAACACACTCTTCTGCTTCTCTCTCCCTTGTATTAGTTTTGGCATTATTGAAAAACTAGTTCAGGCATACATAAATCTCCGGCCAACCTTGATCCGCTACAGTTTGCTTAACGGTAGATATAGATCTGTGAAAGATGCTGTATCATTGGCTCTGCATACTGTATTAAAACACCTTGAAGGAAAAAACGTCCATCTAAATTGGTGTTAAAGCTTAGGGACCTTGGTCTTTGTAATTCCATCTATAAGTGGTTATATGACCTCAGACAGTGAGGGCAGATACCAGCTACTCATCTACCATAGTTCTCAACACAGGAGCAGCGGTGGGTTGTTGCCTTAGTCCCTTAGTCTACAGTCTGTTCAGACATGATTGTGTTGCCAAATATCATAACATTGTGAAATGGGCAGATGACACCACAGTGATTGGATTAATAAATGACAACAATGAGGATGCCTATAGGAAGGAGGTGAGGGACCTATCCATATGGTGACAAGACAACAACCTCTCCCTAAATGTTGAGAAAATAAAAGAGCTAATTGTTGACTTTAGGAAATCCAAAACGGTTCAGACACCAGTTTACATAAACGGTGTCCCTGTTGAAATTGTGAAGAACTTCAGATTTTGGGGCATTCCAGCCACCCAGTACAATGAATTTACATTGTACTTTTTAAGTGTATGACAATAAACTTGAAACTTGTTTTTGCCCTTGTTTTCATAAAACTGAATCTGTTGAGTTTTTACCTTGACACATTCCCAAACCTAAACCTAATTCGCTGAACCCTTGAGGTCCTTCAGGGAGTTAAGATCAAGATGAGGTGAAATTTAGAGCTGGCACAAAGTCAAAAATGGCGGCAAACAGAGTCAAATTTACTATAGGCTGTGTGAACTGGCACTCCCACTTGTAGTGATGATGCCAAAACCTTCAATATTGCTTCTTATTTGTTTATAAATAAATTCTCCATGGTCCAAATTTCCACAAAAAAAACACAAGACAAAATCTTTGTTGAAGATGTCACTAACCATGCTAATCTAGTGAGGGCACTCTGGTCATTCTGCGTACTGTAACACACACGCGTATGCTCCTCTCACCTGTTTTCCTTGCCATTTTGCAGCAGTGAGTGTCTATCAGTGTTGGATCGGTCTGTACACACATACGTGTTCCTTCGAGTCATGGCACTAGCAGGGATGTTATTCTGGAGAAAGAATCAGAAATCCAAAATCACATGAATTTACTGAAATGAATGATGTCCTGAATATCTGTAAATAGCTGGTTTTCATCCAATGCAGCGAGGAAATGTGTTTTACCATATAACACAATGCAAGGAGAGCTTCAAAACTGAAAGACATTTATTATGCCTTCCTATTCCTGACAATTTATGTGGCACTATCTGAAAAGCCCTGCTTGAGTAAACCCTGCCCGTCTGGAGCTCCAAACAGCTTATAAGAAAAGAGTAAGGACTTCCCTGCCTTTACTGTTTGACCTCAGATAGTCATGAGTTCTGCCTGTATCTGCAGTGCAGAACATTAAAGAGTTAATCTCAGGATAATCTGACTACTGTCTTCAACTCTTTACATTCTCGAAACTCTCCCTCTCTCTCTCTCATGCTAATTTTACTAAACAACCATAATCTCCATAGTCCCCTGCTGGGTGAATCTACAGTTTGTCATTAATCTTAAAGTATGTAAGTGTTTTACTATTCACTAATCTGTGGACAACGTTAATGTTTGCAGTCTCCAAAATATCTGTGTCAGTGTAGCCTCAATGAGCTGTAATCTGAGGAAATGGGATTAGGAGCACTGTGAGGATTCTGCCATCTGTACCTGTTGTATTGATAAGAGATTAAATGTGACAGATTGGTTACACTGGATAATTCGTCACACCCACAAAATATCCTTTCAGCCTTACGGTGGTTGAGGTAACTTCCTTGCGGCGGTCAGGTATCTCGGCCTTATTTGGGTTGTGAGCCGAGCTAACCATGGGACTGGAGGGGGTTGGGATGCTACGGGAGCCAACAGTGTTGGTGCTCGGCTTGCGGATTGACAGCCGCTCTTCCTTAAGCCCCGCCCCTTCGGCTACACCACTGGGACTCCGCTTGGGGTGTGTCGACCCTGGAACAGCTGGACCACCTGAGAGATAAGAAACAGAGATCTCAGTGAGGTGGATTTCTTTCACAATTTCATTCAATTTCAGAATGAATCAAAGCAACTCTAACTAATCACAAAACAAGCTCAACTCCACTATGCCACTGATCTCGATGTTTTGCCTTACAGAAGTCAGAGTGTCGTCTCTGGCGGTGGTAAGTGGAGGCGCTGCGCTGTGCCTTGTGGCCAGAGGAGGAAGAAGCTGCCCCAGAGGAAGAAGAGGAAGTGGTGTGTTTGCTGGTTCCGTTGGTGATGGTGCCGGGTCGGATTCGAGCTAGACTCAGACTGCTGCCAGAACGAGACTCACTGCCCTCCGTCTACGAGACAGACAGATACAGACACAAGATTTACACTTACAATATGACTGGAAACAGACATTAGGTTGTTCACAGCTTCTCTCAGAGCAACAACCCCGGGCTATAACCAAGACCAAGTTAGTCCAGTTCGTTCAAAAACCAGGTCCAGCTAATTTCATGTCTCAATCTATATCAGCCTGGGACCAAGACCAGAAAGTATCATATATTCATATTCGTCAATTGAGTAAAACAGATTCAGTCATATTTTTTTATGTTCTACTTTGTTTTGACTGTGATTGCAACTAAATGACCTGCACAGCTGTAAAGTATTTAAGATTAGCATTATGAACGTCTAATGACACAAACCCTCTCCATCCTAAATCTGACATATTCCCAAAGTGTGGTATTTCTTCATTTTGTGATAACTTTATTTAGTATTTGAGCCTGTCTGAGAAGATATATACTATACACTGTCAAATAAAGCCATAAATCATTACCCCGTATTGCATCTAAATATAGAGCGAGGTCTGCAAAAAACAAACAAACAAACCAAACAAAAAGCCAAGACAACACACTCACCTCATTCTTGCGTCCCAGCAGCAGGTATGTAGCGGTGACCTCATTGTACTTCTGACTGACCAGCGACTCTCTGACCTCTTCTCTGGTGAAGCCCATCCCAACCATCACATCTGGAACGAGACAAATTTAATTAGAAACAGTTATTCCACAATTTCCACAACAAGTGACAAGTTACACAAGAATCACGCAGGTTGATCTGTCCAATTATGAAAGACCTTCAGTGCTTGATCCATATGCAGGACCTGAATTTAACACCTGCCAAGAGTTTAGTGCCAGTACAAGTAACTATGGTTACTAAATTATGACATCCCATAGGTCAGTATGCACCAGAACTCCTTTAAAGCCAATCAAAAGTCACCTTGACAGGTACTGATGACTTTGCAGCCACAACTCCAGACAGCCGCTTATGTAATGGAGGCTTTGAACATGACCCACCCAGATTCCATATCCCCAACATCCCACAAAATATGCCTTCCCAGCTTACCTTCACTGAATATTTCTGTTTACCATTACTGTAACTTGCCACATGATCCAACTCATCACCAGATGGCTATCGGTTAATCATTTTGTGATCAACTCTTAAGTAAATAAATGAATGGTAAAAGGTGTTTTAAAAAGCCTTTTAGTGTAGTGTTTTTCTCACCAATGCGGTTGGTATCATTCAAGTCCTCCACAGGCTCTGTATGGGGCTTCAGCTCCTCGCTGTCATAGCCGACGTTAATCCACTTATCTTTCATTATTTGCTGGTGAGGAAAGAGAAAGAGAGAGAGGCATTGACATATCCAGCTACACAGTATAGACAAAATCTGCTATAAAAATGTTTGGAAGATGTTTTTTTTTTTTTTTTTTCAAATGTAACTTTCAATTTTGGACATCCGCAACTTCAACATTTTGCTTTGTATCCATGTTCGGTTGTTCATATTTTACCTTATGCACGGATTATTCTATGTACTCATTAAAAAAAAAAACATGTGTGCGCCTTTGTTCGTCTTTGTGTGTTTTCATTTATTATTGTTGACCTTGAAAAATAAAGTCACAGGGCAATTATACTTTGACTGTTAAACGAATTGGATTGTACATGCTGTATGTGCCTCCCAATAATACTGTTGTAAAGTTTCCTCCTCACCTCCAGCGAGCAGCGCTTGGAAGGGTTGAGGACCAGGAAGCGGCGCAGGATTCCCTCGCAGTCTGTAGACATGTAGAAGGGCACACGATATTTCCCCCTCAAAACACGCTCCCGCAGCTCCTGAACACAACACACATTGACACACAATGAGTTTCCACTACAGGGACACTGAACCAATAAAAGAACCAAAGAAATCAGCATATTTAAATGCCGTTTATTGTCTTTTAGTATTGTGATATTGTGATGCTCAATTATATGATTAAAGGTTCCTTGTTGAGTTTTTGACCTCTGTTTTTCTATTAGCAAAACCAAAGAAATCCCTTCACTGAGCTTTAAGTAATCTTAAATGACATTTATACTGGACTAAAACAGCCTCCACGTCACCCACCTTTAGGTTCTGTCCGTCAAAGGGCAAGGACCCACTGACCAGCGTGTACAAGATGACACCCAGGCTCCAGATGTCCACCTCTGGACCGTCATACTTCTTGCCTTGGAAGAGCTCTGGGGCAGCATAGGGCGGGGAGCCGCAGAACGTGTCCAATTTACTGCCTGCAGAGAACTCGTTACTGAAGCCAAAGTCGGCTATTTTGATGTTGGAGTCAGCGTCTAGTAGCAAGTTCTCCGCCTGCACGAAACAACATAGACAGTGAAACACAACAAAAATACAGAAAAAAAGATTATTTGCATATTTTCCACTTAAAGCTGGAGTCTTTCATTTCTTTCAGAGCTGTCACACAGGAAGTGATGCCTTTTCTGCCTGTGCAGTGGATAATACAATTTGGTGCCTGGCATGTATTGAACTTTTGCAATGGCAGATATAAATAAATGGTAGTTGTAGTTCGAAGCTCATTTCAGTTACCTATTGATGCCATAAAGAATGACAATTAAAAGTTATGGATAATAGCTTTAAGTAAATGTCTGTCACTATCTCATTCTCACGTGTAAAATGAATAGATACAGTCTGTTTATTAAACAGTTAAAACATTAAACAATTAAAGTGTTAATGATTGAGACAGAGATTTAGTTTAACAGAGTTTTGGTTATCTCAAGAAGGTTCATTCTTTTCATTATTTTTCTTATAACATTGTGTGATCACCTTCAAGTCTCTGTGAACAATGTTCTTCTGATGACAGTAGTGCACCGCTGAGACAATCTGAGGATAGAGACAGAAAAAAAAGGACATCAAATGAGGGAAGATAATTGCACTTAATGTTTGTACTTTGTACTTTGCTCCATTATTACATTCACACACCCTCCTTGACCAGCGATATAACACAACATTACAAATAAAAAGCAGACGACTGAATTTCTTGCTGTTCCATCACACTTACTGTTTGTTTTATTTGGTCTGAACCACAGTGGAAAAGTTTACTGCATTTCTGAAATTGGTCTGCTTTAGGTTCACACTGCCCAGTTACAAGCAAAGCAGGGACTATAAATAAATGGGTCACAAGACGCTCCAATTTCAGCTGCTGTAACTTAGCTGTAAGCATCATGAATTTACCTGTCCTCTTCATCTCTTCTTAATCAGTCCAAACTTTATTTTGTTCTGTTCAGTTTTCCAACCACAAGGAACTGCTGGAGATGTTCAATCAGAACCCCAGAATATTGGCCAAGCTATCAGTTGGGCTCACAGTGGAGTGTTATGATCCTGGATCATATTTGTTTTGATGTTTGATCTCTCTCCTCCACTTTTGCTTTGGTTTCCCTTCCAGCTATTGGCTGTTTAGGGACAAACAGACAGACAGGTGAGGTAAGGTATGAGGTTTAACTCACCTGTCTGAACTTGGCTCTGGCCTCTTTCTCCTTCATTCTGCCGTGAGCCACAAGGTAGTCGAACACTTCGCCTGGAAGAAAAACGAAGTATGAGTATGAAGACTGCTGTTCAGGCAAACATGGAAGCTGTTTAATACACGTCACATGTTCTATACACCTTCCAATTATATATGACGATAAACTGTCGCAAACAACTGGTCCATATTAATAGTTTTGGTGCCAATGTGTGTGTGTGTGTGTGTGTGTGTGTGTGTGTGTGTGTGTGTGTGTGTTGAACAGAGCAGCATGTTAGCTGGTGAGCTACTGCCTCCTTATTAGGTATTGGAGGTAAGAGATCACACAACATACAGAGAGAGCAGAGGAGAGAGATTAAGGGATCATGAGGAGAGAAGAAAGGAAAAATAGATAAGCTGCAAAAATAGAAGAGTGCATGGGAAACAGCTGAACAACGTTAAAGTGCACAATGAATAGAAGAGCAGACAGAAAGAAGACAAGTAAAAGAAAGACAGTAAAGCAGTCAAGCCAAGTGTCTGCCTTTTTCAGAGACAGACATGAGATCTCTAATGAAAATGGAGACAAAGGGATAGAACTCAATCGCTTATATCTTAAATGAATTAGTTCATCAGTTGTACTGTATAGTTCAGTCAAAGTAATCAATCTAATTGGCACCATTCAATACTTGGCAATGATGATGATGATGGTGGTGGGGATGTCACTCACCTCCGCTGGCGTATTCCATAATCAGGTAAAGAGTCTTCTCAGTCTCAATCACCTCAAACAACTGCACTGTAACACACAGAGGAAGAGACGTCAACACAAAGGCCAGCATGGAAACACACACACACACATACACTCACCACCTCCAAACACACACAAGATCATTCACTGGAGTGTAACTCACCTATGTTGGGATGGTTGAGAGTTTTCATGATGCGTACCTCTCGAAACAGCTGAAAGAAAATTTAAAAAAGGAGGAAATGAATAGTCAAGTCTCAATTATAAGATTACACGTAAGTCTATGGGCAATATGAACAAAACAAAAGTGACAATTATTGCAGCATTATCTTGACATGAACATGCTAATACATGCTTATGTATTCAAAATCAGATGGTTAAACTCATGCTCACTGCATTCAGTATTGTGAATTGTTGTGTTTTACTAGAACAAAATGCTATAATCAACACAGTTTGTATGTATGAACAGTATAAGGTTTATTTACCCATAAGTGAGTAAGTAACAGTGAATCATAAAATCTCAACATGAGAGGTTTGTCATCATACGAGGTATGTATGGTTACAATCAATATATGAAGACACAATGAACAATACTACAGCAAAATGCACTGTATGTAAATTAAATAATACATCTGAGTCGAGAAAGAAACACCCTTCTCACATCTTATTTCTCATCATTCATCAAATGAATTGTTCTTCAGTTAATTAATACAATCCACAGCTGGTATATAGACACTGTTCCCCTTCATCCATCTTATCCTCACACACGACCACCTCTAGACGTGGGGCCACCCAAGGGAGTGTCTCACTGGTGCTAGGCTGACAGTGGGGCCTCCTCTCCTGGAGACTGCTGCCTCATCCTCTCTCTCTCTCTCTCTCTCTCTCTCTCTCTCTCTCTCTCTCTCTAATTAAAGTAATGTATTTGTCTGTGAACTCCATTTTAAAAGATTACAGAGGGAAAGTGTCAGGGCTTAATACATCGTAGTGGGCGGTTATGAGATGTTTTGAATACCAGATGGAATTAAAGTAAATTGAAAATCACAGAAATCAGAGAAAATATCGAGTGAGTGTTTGTCAATGTCAAGTCAGTTTGAAGAGGACCCTTGCCAATTAATTGCAGACATGTTTTTAAGGGTCTGCATACAGCTTATGTGAAGTGTGAAACAAATGCAATTAAGCCATTCATCCATCATCAGTTGTTTGGGTTTGGTTATTAGTGATAAAGTGAGACATTCTGACCCTGGAGGGGAAATGTGAAATGTGTGAGTGTGTATGTGGAGTGCATGAGAGCAGGAACCAGAAACAGAAATGGAAAATGAGGCAAATTAACAATGCACATGAGATGAGGGGCATATTTATAAATTCTTTAAGAATAAATTACACACGAGTGAAAAAAGTGAAAGCACAGAAAAAAGAAAGAGACAAGAGAACAACAAGAACACAAAAGCAAGAATTCACTGATGCCTTCATTTTTGTAACTGACACGCTCCTCCCTCATCTCTATCTCCATTATTAGAATATAAAACCTCATACAATGCCCATCTTTCATGTTCTTATGGTTGCATTTCTATATTTGTACACTACAGTAGAATCTCTGTATTTCTCTGCAGCTCAATGAGAAGCATCACTGAATCGTGGTCGTCACATATTTTCCTTTTTTACTGATTTTATGCTAATCAATGGGTTAAGGGGAATCTTACAACCAACTCATGGTGCTTTTAAGATTAAAAAGGTGATTGTTCTATGACTCCTAGTCAGTGGTCATTAGGTAAACTGACAATGGACAAACATTTTTGTTGGTCTAAAAAGACAATAACCGGCATTCCAAAAATGAAAATGTGAGTAAACTGCGAGCCACGTGTTCAAGGCATTGCTTTCTTGCACTGAACTAACAACATTTCACGATGACATAACTTTACAGTCGCCCGAGGCCATGTGTGTTTCAACAGACACCATCGGAGACAGATTACTGGTATTCAACGGCCCCCAAGGAAAAAGACCAGGTTAGTTCGTCTATGCAAACACACATCCTCCCACACATGCACAAACACACTTGGTCATATTATATGGCCAAATGTAATGTTTGATAAGACAATGACTACTTCAAAAGACAAAACAACAAAAAACAATTAATACACAAGAACTGGTGTATATGATGAACTTATAACAAAGTTTTATTACAAATCAATTGCCAATTTCTCATAATATATCTCTGATACAAGACGTTGCTACTTTTTCCTGTGTTATATAATTGTAAACTGAAAATGTTTGTGTTTTGGACAAGTCATTTAAAGATCCCATCAAGTGCTGTGGAAAAATATAACTGACAGATTGATTGATTATTTGCAGCCATAAAGCGTGTTTGAAAAATTAACTCCTCATATAAAAAGGCAGGAATGCACAGCTCCAGTGATCCCGTCCGTTATTTTTAAAACCCTGATGTGAATTTATATGAAGAAGAACAATGTTGTGTTGGAGAAGCATTCACACATAAGAACCACAGGGAATATTCTCTGGCTGGTAACGTGTTCTAAACGTTAGTTTCTATTCTTCTCTGTCAGTTTTTCTACTCAATGCTCTCAAAATGGGAGCTGCATTGTCATAAGCACGCGCGCGCACACACACACACACACACACACACACACACACACACACACACACACACACACACACACACACACACACACACACACACACACACAGAGTATGTGTAATTGAATTAAGTGCATGGTGCATCAGCTGTTCATCTGAGCTTTAAGAAGAATTATCGGCTAAGCCTCCCCTCCCTCCCCTCTCTCTCTCTCCTATACACCCATTCACCTCTCTTTCTCTTGCTCTCTCCCCCCTCTCTAATACTTATTCACCTCTTCCTCTCCCTCATTTTCACCAGAAACCTCAGCAACTGGCCAGGAAATTGTTGAGTCACTGGTATTGATCAACAGTCCAATCAATCCTCAGCTAATACTACTGTAATGTTGTGCTGTGGAGCAGTAATTTCTTATTTTCTTTTTACCCTTTTAGGTGCATTTTTTCTTAGTAAAAACAAAAATGTCAGATTTTTCCCATCACATCCGAATCCAGCATTTGGCCACTGATCCAACAGCATAACTTCAATCTCTTGCTTTGTTATGTTCACTCTCCTTTCCTGGTTCTCTCCCATGGCGATTGCCCCGCGTCACAGTTGCCATGTCAACCCAGGTATTAATCCCTAGGGCTGGGGGGAGGTGGGGCGCCAAGCACATGGAAGGAGCTGCACACACAGCTGCTGTTATGTGGTGTCCTCGTCTCACAAAATATGTAGATTTTGGGGTTTTAAAGGATTATGGGTAGCCTTAATTCAATTGCTTTCAAACTCTTCTGGACCAAATACAAATATTTACAAGCCACTTTTCTCAGTTCCAGAAAATATTTACATAAAAAGAAGTGTATTCGTTCACTTTTCCTGTCTTCATCTCTTCTACCCTCTCTTCCCTCCTTTCAGACAGCATTAATCAACTTCTGAGCATTCATATCCTCTCTGTCTCTCTCTGTCCTTGCCAGGAATTATTAATCAACTGCTTAGTCAGAGCTCTCACTGCTTTTCTACAAGGATTTACACAAAGCGACTTAATGACACACTGTCGGGTTTTTACTCCCTTTTCTCATTCTCACTTTGAGAGTAGTGCTGCGTGGGTTTGATTCATGTGTCTGGCCTGCCAGTCTGTCACCCTTTGACCCGTTTATCCAGGCCGTGTATCTGTGTTTTTCCTCTTCTTCACACAAATGTACGCTCATACAAACTCAGAAAGAGAGAGAGGGATCATGAAGAAAACACTGATGTTGTAATAGAGAAATGAGGAATCGATAATGCATGTCTAGCTGACATATTCAAAACGCCAGTCCCGTCACATCTCTACTGCTTGACGCAGTCTAAAACACAACAGTACTCACAATGTGAGACACACTTCCTCTTATCAGCTGCAGCCAATCATGAGACCAGAAAAATACAGAGAAAAAAGGGAAAGACAAAGAGCGACAGAATTAGAGAGTGAACACACAGGCCTCTCTCTCTACTCCCACATCAGAGTATGAATAACCCTCTGTTTGTGTGTATGTGTGTGTGCGTGTGTGTGTGTGTGTGCGCACATGTGTCTGTAAACTCTGAATGACACACAGTCCATTACTGACTGCGGTTGAGAGGACACATTTTATACCACTTCAGTCAGTATATGGCAACTACTTACTGCAAAGCTGTATTTCTGTCGCACATATGAGCTTCTATAATTCTCTGAAGACAATTACTGGCATGGTACCCTTCAGCAAGGCACAGCTCAATCAAAGCCAGTCCATTTGGACAAAACACTACAGATCATTGGTGTTCGTTGTGTCGTGTCATGTCATGTCATGTCAAAAGTTGACACTGTAGTTGCTAACTGTTGTTCTGGTTGGATTAAACACTGCATTAAAGGGTTACGGTGTAGTTACAGAGGCTTTGTGCATTATGCCAGTGCTAAGGTACACCTCCAAAATAATACAGCTACATGTTTTACCAATACCTCATCACAAAATCTAGCCAGCCAAACACATGAGCTATCTGAATAATGGAACGCATAAAGCAATGTTCTCCTTCTGCCAAACACATTTCAGACGTGTATTTCAACAAATATCTAAGGAAAATCCTACAGTCTATGAGCCACCTCAGCACATGTCAATGCCTCTAGCAGGGTTTAAGGTAAACAGCAACGAACCGAACGGTCAGTGTCCTGCTGAATGTTTTGGGACCCTCTAATGAGCAACATCACTCAAGGATTTACCTCCGCTCTTTTGGTTGTCGCTGGGGAACACTTGAATAGACTTTTGACCCTGTTTCTCCCTTTGTTGCCTGTTGCTGGGAGAGCTGCCCTTCTACATTATCCCAATAAAGTGCCTACTATATGCACACCTCCTCCCAATGCCTTCATTCCCTTAATGTACAGCAGTAATTGGAGCTCCCAGGCCGGTCGATGAGACGAGCTGAATCATTAATGAAGAGTAGCTGGAGTTTAATTCAGGCCTCATATAGCTAGCTGTTTGACCCAGACTGACTCAGCTTGATTAAATAAGAAGAATTAAATATAGTTTTATAGATGCTGGCTGAACAAGGAACAGTAAGGAGAGGGAGAGAGGGAGAAAGAGAACGCATGAGTGAAAGGCCAAGGCAGGGCATCATACTTCTCTTCTTCTACTGTTCTATTCCTGTTGCTTTGAAGATGAGCTTGTGGGAAAACCTTCTGCTCTTGTTCTGTCTGCCCTCTTGTCCCTTTATTGTCTAATTATTCCCTTTACACACTGGCACAATAAAAACAATGCATACAGCAGCAACATTATGATTATGCACAGACACCCACAGAGGGACAATATGCTGCATACAATAGAAATGCAGATAATGGCATTACACATGCATACAAAGGCAGAGCAGAGACTGTGTCGGGCTGTGAGTTTATCCGCCTCTTATCATACACGTAGGCCTACACACACACACACACACACACACACACACACACACACACACACACACACACACACACACACACACACACACACACACACACACACACACACACACACACACTCTGTCTGTTCTCTTTGGTTCTGTTCTGTATCTTGTCTTTCTCAGGGTCCCTGCTCCTGTGCCAAGGCCTCAATAACACCCCCACCCTACCCCGACTCGACCGCCCCTTTTGTTTGCCTGTCTGGAATTCAGCTCCTGGCTGAGGGGGCCTGGGCGAAGGGGAACAAAACACACTTCACAACATTAGATGGTGGCCCAAACACTGTCCTGCATGCGCACACACATTCAGTTTATTTTTGTGCAAATACACAACATTGGACGGCTGCCTACAAAATACTCCCGTTCTAAAGTATCACCAGGCCTTTGGCTTTTGACGGGGCCCTGCATAGTCTGGTAGATTATCCAACAACACACGCAGGAAAGAGTGCATAACAAAACACTTGGTATGTTGCTATTATGAAGTTTTAAGATATGAAACAGGACAACAACATATTTTTAGTAAGGCATTACCAAAAACCTATAAGAGATTCAAATGAGAGTCAGTGCACAAATCAGTTTTCTGTTTCTGACAACATACACTTATAATGTCTGTAACTCGTATGGTGCGTTCATCAGGAATTCCAACTCTGCTTATAAACACCATTGCAAAGAATGAACTGTTTAAAGAGGGTACAGTTTTGCAATTTGGAGAATTGCTAAGCACAGAGATCTGCACTGTGTGCAACAATAGAAGACAATATTTGGCTTTTCCACTCTGCCTACCTTATTTTACTAGACAAAAAGGTTACTACGAGTACCAATTAGAATTTAGGCAGATTTGTGTTTGATTCTGGTGAAACCTGTGATTATGACTCTCTGCTCTGGTTGATCTGCTGTTGTTTGCCAACTATATTTTACCTAATTAAATAAAGGTTATATATAAGTACACCTGCATATGCATGGTTTACACTAATTTCCAAGGCCAGATACATCAAACCACCTATTGCACACTACTTCACGCTGCACTTTATGATGACTTTTTTTCCCTTGCTTTGTCCATATTGGAAAAGGCTGGAACTTGGGTGAGGCAGGGAACTTGCACAGTGACACTTTGGCACTGCTGGCTGTTCTCTAGAAACCTCACAGTTGCTACGTCCCAGAAATAGTTTTAGACATAGTGTAGTGCTACAGACGGTGGAGAGCTGCGATTACAGTAGAGCTACTACTGCAACACAACGCCTGGGGAGAAAGGAGGCAGAAGTGGGACACAGAACTACAGCAAAGAGAACGAAATAGAGAGTTCATAAAGAGAAAATAAAAAAGGAGGAGTGGGGAGAGAGAGAGAGAATGGGGCATAAAGCTACAACACAGAGAAGAAGTTGACAGAATATAGACTGAGGCATAACAGAGTGTGAAAAGAAAGAGAGCAAGAAGGAGAGCAAGTAGAGAGCTTCTGCACAAAGAATTAGTGAGGTGACAAACGCTACTGTGTGCTTCTATTTCAACCAACTTTGAATACTATGTCTTTTGAATATTAATGTTGTGAAAAATTAAAATGCTAATTATGTGCATTCCCATTAGGTACACTGAAGCATATGAATCAATCTCCCATGAAAGACAAAGGTCTGATTAATGTTGTACAAATACACTTCAGTGGCAGCTCATGTTGCACTTATTTCAAGCTTTCATCCAAAGACAGAAAGAAGGACACATCAACCAATGGTCATAACACCAAAATGAGGCAGGGAGACTTTCCTCCAAAAAAGTATTCAAGAATGTCCGCCTCCCGTGTAAATGAACAAGACATGTAAAGATAGCTTTCTTCATATTTTACTAACTAAAAAATGAATCGATTGATCAAAACAAAATTTGAAGAGATGAATCTGTAATGAAAGTGTAATGTGCACCTCTAAAATGATGTTTGGGAAATTGACTCATGAATAGGCAGACAGGCAGAGAGAGAGAGAGAGAGAGAGTCACCTGGCTGCATTCATAGTGTCCTACCCTAACTACAATAATGCTGACAGGACAGGACACTACTGGCAGCCCCAGCGCTATGCTATGCAGCACTAGACCACTACCACTCTGGTGCAGAATGTACACACACACACACACACACACACACACACACACACACACACACACACACACACACACACACACACACACACACACACACACACACACACACACACACACACAGCGCTGTACCAGCCTCGTTAAAAACCAAGGTCTTTGAAGAGCAGATTCATGGTGTAATTAAGTAAGCATCTCACTGCTGGAACAAAAGGCAAATAATGTTCTGAGAAAAAAAAATGGTGAATCTCACGACCGCTGTTCAGCACAAAAGGGTCTGTATTCCCACAGTGGGACAACCACATACACACACAACCATCCATCACCCCAGCTTCACCTCTGTTAAAAAAAGAGTCAATAGTTTATCAGGTGGCGATAACGCTGACAAATGTTAACTGTGCTGTGAAGTGTGCTTTTGTGGACTGGTTTAGTGACATGATGATGGTACTTGAAAAGTAAAAAGTAAAAGATGAAAAGTCACTCAATAAGTATTTTATGGCCTAGTTTAAGTGTATTTCTGAGATACACAATGATCAACTTCAGTCTCAAAACTGATGCGAACACTTCCATTCTTTGTCATGTGTGCAATGTTGCATGGCAGCAGTCAGTAGCTATCTATCTACTTCCTGACAAGAATCCATACTGGGTTGAAATGTGTTATAACAGAACTGCAGTTGTCAGAAGGCTTAGATTTCACGGCGACCTGAACATTTTCCAGCCACAATAAAATGATCAGAATACGTTTCCCTTCCTTATCCATCTGTGTTTATTTTCCCACAAGAGCTACAAACAATTCAAGGATACAAAGATCAGTTTACATCTTCAGTTTTGATTAATTAGAAGTTTAGTATGCAGGTACTGTAGATCTGAATCTGTTTATACTTAAGAACCTTTTTAGGCATTTTATTCAATTTAGGTAAGATAGTTTTGTTTGACTGGTTTGGTCTTGAGTTTCAATAGCACTTGATTTGCTCGAATGTCACAGTGAACTGAAACAGACTCTCAATCCAGTGTGGGAAGGTCTGGTTGTGAAAAACTTCCTCTGTGTATCCTCCTGCTTTAAATGAACTAAAAGGTACACTTTTTAAAGTCACATAGAAATGTCATGTTCATGCTGTTATCTATGCTGTTATTTCCAGGTGAAACAGAATGTCGGGACAGGGAATAAAACATAGAGGAGCTGTTTAAAAGGGGCTGGGCTGTACCACAACACACACATATGTTAATACTCTTTAAAATGTGTAAATTGCAGAGACAGTCATGCACAACCATGGTAGCTATTGAAAGGACTGGCTCCAATCCCATGACTAGAGAACTGTGAAGTTGGAATAGAATTAGAATTTTTGTTTCCATTTTGTGTTGACGTTAACAGTCAGAGCAGCAAAGTGATGAGTCTGCTGTCCCGGCCAGTATCTAGGCCAGGTGGACCAACTATCGCACAGATTCAGACACCATCAATAACCCAACTCTGTGTTATCAATAGAGCCAAATAACAGCCTGGGCTGGTTAGCTAACCAGCTGGGTATTCATCAATACGCTAGCTGTGTGCGTGATGCAGTATCGATCTCGATGACGCGAGAGAGTGTTGCAGTGAAGGTGCCGATAAAGAAGACTCATAATCACACAAGGCCGAAATTTGGTCAGCCGAGCCGCTGCTGAACAAAGAGTGACTTGTATGAACTGTGAGAGTCTTTCACACAAACTACACACAAGGTTAAAACCCTTTCTGGATGATGATGATTATGTTGAAGAGCGAAGATGACGGAGATCTGGTGCAAACGTGAAAAAAGCATACAGTACATGCCTTAAAAAGGCACAAATTCAACGATTTGTTGATCAACAAAAAATAATCAGCAACTACCATTGATTCGTTGTTTGAGTCAGTTGTCAAGCAAGCAGATATTTGAAGATGTTACCTTGGGCCCTGGGAAATTGTGATGAGCTTCTTTCACTATTTTTTAAACATTTTATAGACAAAACAACTATCAATTAATTGAAAAAAAGAATCCAGTAATGGAAATTAAAGTTAGCTGCACCCCTGGAAAAAAACTGGTGCCAATATTGTATTTTTTATAGCGATCAGTCATAATCGCTATAGGATGTAACCAATAAAACCAAAAAACTGTTTTGGTATCTACACGACACACAGATCGGTCTTTCAGCTGATGTGAGGGGGACTGTATCTGACTTTGTCCTTTGTAAGATTCAATCTCAACACCCATTCAAGATGAAGAATTTCATGCAAATGCTGGCTCAGCCAATGATGCTGCGACACCACAATATTCAATATTCAATATGACTAATGCAAGATTTACTTTTTTACTCAACTATCCGAGAGGTTAGCCTGCCTTGACAGTATGAAAACAAACAGCAATATGCAGACATAAGGTTTTCCACACAAAGCAAGGAAGCAAAAGCATATGCAGAAAAAAATCTCTATACCAATGAGTAAATTATATGTATATATATATTGCAATACTGCTTTATTTTCGAATATTCCACCAACAAAGCCAGATGAGAAAACACTGCAACTTTAATTGCTTGAAAACAGTGTGCAGACCTGAGGCTGTTTCTCACTCAATTTTGTTTCATTAGATCGCTCTCAATTAACACACACATACACACACACACACACGCACACATACGCAAACACACATATGCACAAATAGCCGCAGCAGGCCAAATTCAGACAGGAGGGAGCTTAATCTCATTAGGGCCATGAATGCAACACATGTAGTTAATACATGACCCTATATGTCACTCGACAAGCATACAGTGACGTACATTACTCCAAGCCTTTAACCTAGTTAGTTCCAGTGGACTGAGTGGACAAATGATGGTTATATTATACTGACACAAAGCAGAACTCAAAAGATTTAAGTCACTCATCAAACCAGACAGACAAGCCCTTTATCAAACAATAGCGCAACGGTTCAAGTTGCCTCAACATCAACAATTAACAAATCCTGAACTGATGAGTTTTTACAGCTCTTAACCTGCAGCCAGTAACAACTTCCCCAACACCAAGTTTCACATAACATCAAAAAGGTCAAAGTTCAGACAACTGCTGCACGCACAGGGCAAAACAACAATGTGAAGACGCTACTCTGCTCAATGACTGCCATCTTATTTTAGGGATTTAACGGTCAAACACGGTCATATTCGCATAGATCATGCAGTTACAGAGGTTACGTAGATAATGTAGCATAAGCAGTTTTCTGCTCAAAGACAATTGAGGGATCAGTCAATGACTTTGATGTAGGCTGAAAAACCCACCAGCCAGGACGTCACCACAAACAAAAAACATCCGTGTGTGTGTTTAATGGTTCTGTGATGACTGCATATACTCATACATTCATCTTTTACTGTGACACACAGAAGTCTACACACACACATACAGTTCATGTGACTCACCTTCTGTAGGCTGGTTGGGTTGAGTTGTGTTTTATCGATGATCTTTATTGCAACCTGGGAGGAAACAACAGAAAAAGAAATGAACATAAACAATCTAACAAAGAAAATATTAATTCCACACAACCGAAAGTATCTCATTCTGCCTGACACAATCTCAACAACAATCTAATACTGGCACCTTTCTAAAAAGGTACTATTCATTACAGGTCTATAGTACTAGAATGCTTTTCACTGTACAAAAAGGTTTCAATATTTCTCATCATTTTTCTGGTCGAGTTTATTTACAACCATCAACCATCAATTAATCTGATGATTATTTTCTCGATTAATCATTTGGTTTATTAGACTACGTCTAACACTATGTGTTGGTAATGCCTCTTGTTTTGTCCAACCAACATATTACATTTACAATAAATTTTACTATAAATAAAGAACAGCAGCCATTTTCTTAAAATTGATTACAATTGAAATTAGAAAAAGTTTGGTATTTTTGCTTGAAAACAGACTTTGAACAATTAATTTAAAACTAAACTACTTCAGTTTCGAAACTGCATATGGCTGTTTTGTCTTTTTCAGACTGGTGGCTGCTGAACAATGTGCTCTGGAGTCCAATTTCTGGACTATAAATAAAACATCCATTAAAAGGAAACACATTTTTAGCATTAACATTAGCATTATCCACAACCCAAAGTTGAATAAGAACAAACATGTAAATAAAACCACACTGTAGTGAGGAGTTTAAAATACACAGTGTTTCACAGCATGCAAAGAACACAAAAGCAGATATATCCACTAAACAAACCAACAAGGCTTCATAAGAGGCTTAACAACATGTGGTGACCCAGTCAAAGACTGCGTCAAATTACCACAGTAAACCACCGATATATGAATGTCTTCTACTTTATATGGTTGGAACAACAGCTCTCACATGATCGAGACAGCGGCAGACACAGTTTCTACTGAGCCTCATGGAGTTATCAACTCAACCAATGTAGGTCAGGGGTTTTACAAGAAGAAAGACTACTTGTGTATTTAAACACACAGGCACACACCCACACAAAAACAGAAAAGCATGACTGTCTCTCTTCAAAAGGGTTTAAGGCCGCGATGGTGCTGTGAGACGAGACAGTTTTGGCTGGCTGTAAAAGCTAACGGAAGTTGCTCTGAACTCGGTGGAACAGCCCTTTAAAACTCCATCTGTGGGCTGAGTCACAGGATGCTGTTCTGTTCTGGCTCCCAAACCACAGTATTTACCCAGGAGTCAACTCTTTTCCTTCAGCCTCATCAGCCTCAGTACATTGTCTCCTACCTCTCTGCCGGTCAGTATGTGTCGTGCCAGTTTGACCTTGGCAAAGTTGCCCTTGCCGATGGTTTTGAGCAGCCGGTAGTTTCCAATGTGTGGCTGCTCATCTGAACACAAGGCGATGGAGTTACGACATCGGGCACCAAGCGAGCGGCTTGACCAGCCGGTACTCTTCTCTGAGCGGCTGGCCGACAGGGAGGTATGCTAAGGAGAGAGAGAGAGAGAGAGAGAGACAGATGAAGTGCCAGTAAAACTAAACACTGTCTGTCATTTTGAATAGACATTTGTCATACAATACCTAACAATGGTTTTTAGTTTGCCTTTCAGAATTTACTATTACATTCATTTAAACTTCTCCCATTGTGAACTACAAGTGGTTTATAGGAAAAGTAAGAAAATCTGATACCTGATAAAGGAATTATTTTAAGAAACATTCAGTGTTCATGAACAAAACATCATCTGTATTGGCATCAGTAGTGGTTAACATGTTTATACAGATACTAAATGAATGAAAGGGAGATACGCAGAGCATCTCCCTCCACATAGTCATATAACATCAGAGCGACCAACAAACACCTTGTGACATTGACTCTGGTGCTGTAGTCATGTGACTGCAGCCTGGTACCAGACACCCAAAGGTGAAAAGCGAGAGTCAACCAGGCCACCTATGAATCTCATCTGACCCGTCACAGTCTGCATTCCTCACATTCATGAGTGGCTGCAGGGTCACTGGTGCTAAACACGTGTTGCTGTGGCTGCATGACATGAGGCACATTGATCTGCCCTGAACACCCAACACTCGCTGTCTCCTTACTGCTCAGAGAGGTGACCAGGAGGCTAAAACAGCAGGATAACAGGGACAAATCAGTGATGAGAAAAACTAAAACATGCCACATGAATTATCTATATCTCAATATATGAATTATGAATACAAATCAACAAAATGAAGTGCATCAGCATGATTAATTGATAAAGATTGTGACTGACTTGTTCTTAACGTGCGACACATTACAAAAGCACATTTGCACTTGCGCATTCGTCCTTGAATTCAATTTATTTACTCAATTATGCTAATGTGGTTACTTTTTTTCTTGCAATCCTTCACTTTTCCAAAAATGTCTGAGAATGGAGACACTCAGCCTGACCCTACCTGAACCCTTTAGGTCAAGTGAGGTCTGAGGTCTTGCAGCATAAACATCAAACTCTAATCCCTCCATCTGCTCTCTGAGCACTGAGCGGAAACAGAAATATCCCACAGAACAAACATGCTGGAACTTTTTATCTGTAGTGGAGATGACATGAGGAACAAGGAAATATGAAGACAGACAATGTTTTTAACTAGGGACAGTCACACCTACAGTTTGTTTTCTTTGGTCCAAACCATTGCAGGAAAGTTCATGATGTTGTCTCTGTAAATGTGTGTCATTTAGGCTCACAATGCCAGATTAGAAGTGAACAAGTGGTTGTAAAAGGTACCTGGAAGTTACCTCAGAATTAGTTAACTTCTCTAGTTAGAATTGAGAGATACATGGGCATTTGGTGCCATTATTATGAGTAACACAAGATGGACTGGCATTATTTTGGACCAAATCAACCAAAATAAAAAAAGAGTAGATGCTCCAGACTAAACACAGACTCAACACTGGCTCCAACAAATGAGATACCTGATATCTGTTTAATCACTGCAATTCTGAATTAGACCAAAATGTCAGTGAAGGGAAAAGATATTAAACAAGCTGGAACCATGAAAGCACGACAACATGGATTTGAATATAGCTCAGGGTCACATCATCCTACATCACTCCCCCAATCTTTCCTGCTTCAACCCAGTAAATCAGTAAGTAAACAAAGTCAGTGGTGAGGTTACAGTATTGCAGCTCTTTACAGAATGCTGCATATGGATTAGGCCTCTTAGACAGCAGAAGTGAAAATATGTAGAGGGGAAGAGACTGCATTACTGTGAGAAAGGGCAAATATAGTGCTCTAAGAGAAACTGCAACTCATGACAAGCCTTCAGCACAACACACACACACAAACACACATCAGAAGACAAAACCACATCATCTAGAAATGCACCCAATGTGGTAAACACAGTGGTGAGATCACAAGATCTAATGCTTTTCCAGCACGAGGGGAAGTGCACAGGCTCAGACCTTTGATACTAATAAAACTGATATACTTTAGCTTCTATCAATGCTACTTATATTAAAACTCACAGAGCAATGTAATAAAGGAAGGTAAACATTTCTACAAAAGATATATATATATATATATATATTTGTTAACTTTTAGAGGCAAGTAAGGTTGTCCTGAATCAAACCTAGACAAAATACATGGATTCACTGAGCTCTGACAGTTCCCGGACTGTCTCCTCCAATGCATGCGAGACAATCCTGGAAGGTCCCATGGAAAGGCTCAGGGAAGCGGCAGTACACTACTCCTTAACGGAGGTGAGAACGCACATTTGCAAAACCAACCAGTTAGTCTTCATCCTCAAAGTCTTTTCACTTGTAAACTCCAAAAATACTATTCACTTCCAATAAAGCATACATCTCAATCTGCCCTGTGAATCATAAAGCTAAGCTAAATTTCCACTAAATAGATTAAGCCATCAGCATGGCATCGAAGTGCTATTATTTGGAAAGAGGAGAACAAGGGAAAAGCATCTACCTCATACACTATGTGTGCACGTTAACAAAAGCTGAGCTGAAACTACCGACAATGCAGCCAACATCTGCAGCCACACACAGCATGTTACAAATACTTTGAGTGTTTGAGTCATTTCTGAGTTCATTTTTTAGACATTTCTTTGGCTTTTTGCACATTGCAACCTACAGTATGTGAACTGTGATTCATTTTATGACTAACAAGAATCAAAATCTACTTCAACTTTCAATATTTCATCACCATATATGAAGTCGACCATTGAAGGTCGAACGTTGGTTATTTCTGAACTTGGAACAGAAACAAAGCACTGAAAACTGAAACCAGAGACCCTGGGATTACAGAGGTACTATAGAGGCACTTATAGTACCCAGCAGAATATGTTCCTTTTCCAATTTATTCGCCACCTTCATTTTCACGTCCTCTTCACCCTTCCCCCATTCATTCACCCCTTCTTCTCCCTCCCCTGGCTCATCCCATCCCCCAGACAAATCAATTTGCCTCCCTTCCCTCTATTCTCTTCTCCATGCCGGGACTCGCCTTCTCTTTTGTCTCGCGCCACTATCTTCATTTTCAGCGACCTCACATCAATTTGAGCTTCATGCCACCCTCCATCACACACACCCCCATCTCCCCTCCCCCCGTCCCATATTCTCCTTTCAAGGAGCGCAGTCCATCGATTCACCCACTCCTTCTGATTACCACGCAGTTTCATTCAGGAGGAGGCCTCTGTGTGAGTGTGAGTGTGTGAGTGTGTGAATGTGTGAATGTGTGTGTGTGTGTGTGTGTGTGTGTGTGTGTGTGTGTGTGTGTGTGGTTGGACGAGATGTGATAGGGTCTATTGCCAACAGACTGGGGCAGGCAGAAAATTTGGGTGGGGAGTGGGGGGATCATTATACATGTAGGGTGACATTTGGTATGGAAGATGGATGGATGGCTGGCAGATGATTACGTGTCTGTGTGTGTGTGTGTGTGTGTGTGTGTGTGTGTGTGTAGTGTGGGTGTGAATTGTGAGCTCTTACTATGTGATTTGTGCATTCAGCAACCAAGCTGCACCTCGTCCTTGCAAACTGAAAGAAATCTTTGTGACGATGCCCTGCATCTTACTGCTGTCCTAAACTCTTTGTTCTGAGTCTAATGCTGGTGAAACTTGCGGGGCTGCTGGGAGAGTCATGGATGCAACTGAGGCTAAAAATATCTAATGCTACCTTGATGTTATTATTTTAAAATTGCAGCTGTATTTAATATTAGTCACTTTAATGTAAATCTTTAAATATACTTCATCTTTTCAGCTGTTACATAAATGTCCTGTTGGAGTTCTATCATTGTCATCATCATGATTTGAAAAATCTATTTTACTGCAACATCTGCATTTTCTATACCTTGTGATTGTTGAAGAAATAAATATTCATACAATATATCCAAATATTTGTATAATTCTTAAGTGTGGAAGATAAAAATATTTGATTTATTGTGAAGGAGCTACTAGTATTGCCAGCATGACTATGATTATAGTAACAGGAGCTGATTTAAGAGTGGTAGTTCAAGTTTACGTGTGGTGAATTTTAAGATAAGTCGTAAATCCATCTACATCAACTTTCTATGCAATACTGTCGCCAAGCTGGCGCCTGTCATTGACTAAACAAAGTCAAACAAAGTCTTCCTTTAAATTCTTGACGTCATTTCAACAACAATGCGCTGAACATGTGAGTGTGATTGTCAGATGGCTGTCGCGAGAAACAGAAAACAATCAACCTGTCAACAACAGCAGCATTATCATCGCTACATTACATCTTCAAACACGATGAATGTAGGCCTACATGTTGAACGCTGTGTAAAAACTTAGAAACACCACGTTTCTAAGTGTCAACTTCAGCTGAAAGATGACAAAAAAAGAAAGAATAAACCAAGGATGCTTTTTAAAGATCAAAAGTTGTTGCTGATTATATACAGATATCATGTACTGTATGTGTGTTTATGTCCATGATACATACACTCAGTGGCCAGTTTATTAGGTACACTGTTAAAGAGGTGTTGATTCAACTTTGTTTTGGAGGCTGCAGTGTGTGTTGTTGTTAAACTATATTACGTTATACAAAGAGGCGTTTTTGTCTCTACCCTCATTGATGTAAATGGGGTGGATAAAATAATAGAAACACCTGTCCTTATGTCAACATGTGCTAAGAAACTATCCCATTAAAATGTCTCTGTACATAAGTCAATATGAAAAAGTAACAAAGACAAACGTGTCACCAACAACAAAACTGTTTGATTGTCAGCCTCTTGTTGTGTCTAAACTTAGAAATCTCTCAAACCAGATGATGACCTGACATGTCTACAGGGTGTTGACCATGATCATGTGTAAACAAAACAGATTAAGACTGTATCTGTCCTTCCACTACATTTAAATCACAAGCAGAATTAGGTCAGTTAAGTTTTCCTAACCCTAACCCAAATCCAAATTTCAGCCATTTTCATCTGTCTTCTTTCAAAACTAAACATAAGTTCAGAACATTAGATGCAGATTTGTATGTAATCAAAATTGAATAAAAAAATGAGAGGAAAGACCAGCCTGACTAAATCCAGGCGCTGCAGATGATTTCTACTTTGCGGCCAGGTAAAGTGTGTCCCTTCCTACAGAGTTAAAGTTGAGCTGGACTCACCAAAGTTAACTTTTTCCTTTTCTAATGTTTAGTTTTCTTTGGAGTAAAACATCAGTGAAAATATCTGGAATTAAAAGCATCTTTCAAATATATTAAATAAAATTATTTGAGACTATTCTCAGAGTGGATCTGCAGTGTTCTGGTCCCATCTTACATGTGAAGTAGGAAAAGTTAAATACCCAGAGGGACATCACAGATATATCATGAGTTAGAGCTACAAATCATGAGAAGTAACCATTAATGTTTTCACCTTCTTTACTATAAAAGACTGAGTGTTAGGTAAACTATGTGGTGGCATGCATGTTTGCACGTCTGGCATTCCATCAGCTACAGTACAGCAGCTATCTCCTATCTGTGCTGGTCTGTGTGGGCGTACAGCTGAATAGAAAGGCATATGAATGGAATTGTGATACAGTTCTCCTTCTCTGAATATGTGCCTAATTTGACTGAACGTGATTCTGCTCATCTTTTGTACTTCAAACATATGATTTCATAAACCCACAATAATCTGCAGTCAGAGAAACAACTCTGTCATCTTTGTTGGGTTTTTGTTCCCATGCTGCTTCACTGCCAGAGCTACAGGAATATCTACCATATTACTTGCAGTCATTATATGAGTTTTGTTATGTTATTAGTGTAGAAGTTATGGCTTAAAGACTGCACATGAATAACTGTAAAATGTAAATGTGATTTTCTCTTTCTTCCTTGCTCTGTTATCAAGGTTTTAAATGAAGCTGGAGGAGCGGCAAAGGGAGGGGAGATAACAGCAACGTCAAAACGACGAACACAAACGCAGCCTGACGAACACAAACATGTTTCCAAACAATGGACCACGCCCTGAGGGAGGTGTGCTGCTGCTGCAGCCTGGATGTACTGTTGGTCTGAGTGGATGTGAGCATTGGTAGGGAGGTATTGAGTAAAGACAGGATGTGTGACGTTGGTCCCCAGCAGAGGAATGGCGCAACCTTGAACCATCCTCAACCCTTGCAAACACACACACGCCCACACACAGACCCACAGTGCCAGTCCAGTTTCCTTTTCCTCTCTCTAGCTGCTGTGGCTCTCGGCCTTGTGGCCTCAGACTGGTGTGTCTTGACACACACCTCCTGTATCACAGGCCACAGCAGACACAATGTCTCCGCAACATACCAAAACACAACAAACAGATAACTCCGGGCCCTTTGCTGCAATACATCACCTCTCTCATCCCGGTGTCTTTCCTGTCAATCCATCTAAAAGTTGAAGTGCTCAACGCAAAAGGGATCCAAACCAAAAAGCTCATACCTGTCGTTTGGAGAACACATGGGTTTACTTTACCCAAACCACTGAAAACAACCAAAATAAAAGGGGGAAAGGGCATTCATGGGAGTCTTATACCATTGTGGCTTTATACTGACAATGTTGCTCTATACCTCCTGTACATGCCGGCCTATAATTACAACTTTTTTTGGCATAGGAATAGGCACCCTGCTGACATCGTGGTGGACTGGCAGTCTAAGATGGCTCTCATGCAACCACAGTATCCAAGGTTTAAGTCCGACCTCGTCTCACGGCATCCCCCTCTCTCCTCTCTACTGCCAACAATAACAAGATCTTATATGCGTAGAATAGAGCCAATACACATTTGACATATTTGCTTTGTCAACCCACACAACAGATGCCTCTTTTCTATCTTTGCTCAATCTTTAAACTTGTCCATAACCCAGCATCCCTGTATGAATCTCTGTCATCCATCTGGAGTATGTGTCAAGAGCAGACGGAAGTTGCATGAACTTAACCTGCGTCACTTCCTTTCCTGGAGACAGAAATGTCACAGCGATGACAGCAGACGCGTCACATGTTGTGCTGCAACACTCAGCTAGCATTTCCTGGCAGGCCGTTGCAAGGAAGAGGGAGCTGCCAGAAAAACATGTCAGTGACCATGACAGACAGGCTGTCTGATCCTCTGGAGCCGAGGCTCCATCAGCTACTGAAATCTGCTTTGTTCTTAATGTTCATGTGATCTGGATTTTTTCATTGCAGATAATAGTTATAGAGTTATATTTATTGAATAAAGTAATTCAGAAAGAAATTCCCATTGAAAATACAAAGCCTTACAACAAATCTGCAAGCCATTATTATCCAGCATCCTACACAGGAACACGTAAGTCACAAAAATGATAAACCATCATCACACAGAAACTTGACGAGAGCAGCTGCCTGAGTGAACTCAAGGCTCAGCTTTCTCCACCTTCAGGACTGACCACATAAAAACCTTGCTGTGCATCCCACCTAACAAAGCAAACAGTAGGCTTAAACATTTCAGCACTGACATCATAGCAAAGTCTTCCAACAGCAGTGTCAACGCCATCATGTTTGGTTTACTTTCATCGCAATAATTTGCAGACCGATATTTTTTCATGACATATTTGTAGCATTTTCTGCTGAACTAGAAAACAGAAGGGAGAGAGTGGCAGGAAATGTGGGAGCAAAGACCATGATGAATAGAAGAGGAGCATGCTGGATCAAAATGTCTTTGAATTTTAGAATAATTAATGGTTAAAAGCTGCTAATAGAATTGACTTTGTTTTACTGGGAGTGCAAATGACATACTGTTACACAAACCAAAATCAAATGATTTTACCACCCCTGTCCACCCCTCTCAAACAATGTAAATGACCGATAATTAAACAAAACATCACTAATGTTTATTCTTCTGTAGCCTAACTACTGATGCTGCTTCTGTTTTTCATTAGAGAGAATTTGCGGACGACTAAAGCAATGCAGCAGCTGAAAGACATTCTTCGGCTTCTGCCAGACTCACTGAAATTCCTACCAATAACCATTAGTCAGACCAGTCAAGGCTCCTCTTGCTGACATGTACTGTATGTACTGTATGTTTCCCGAGGGCAGGCTGAATTGTATTGTTCTTCCTGTTCTACGTGCCAAATACCATACTAGTAGCAAAGGTACATTCAAAAACGAAACTTTTCAGGAATTCCACTCATTTGATTCCCTCATTACACTTACATAAAAATTATGGATGTTTCTCTCCTCAGCCTGTTAAATGCAGTTATTACGGCTTAATTCATCATTAAATTAACATGAATTTGCAAACTTAGCAGACATTAAGCACTCTGCCTGCACTGTCATATCTTCCTGTGGATGTAAGGCAGACTATTCACCTCTTCCACATCCTATTTAAAAACTTAAAAACTTCAGATGACCATGTCTTTTATTTAAATGGTAAAGCACAAAATGTCCTTCTTAAAAATAATAAATGAATGAATGCCACTATTTTTTTGGCACCTTGATGCTCCCTTTGTTGTTATGCTCTTATTTTTATTCTATATACTTATAATTTATCTAGTTAACTATACTTGTATCTGTCTTTGTGCTGTTCAAACACCCAAGTTTCCCCTCTAGTTATCTTATGTTATAGTGGAACACCTTGGAGTAGATTTAAGAAAAAAACAATAACAAGGATTTTCTAAACTTCTGTCAGCTAACATGGTGAGTAACATCCAAACAATATTGCCAACATGAGCCAGAAGACACAAAGAGGACAGCTACCCGACATTGTGGGTTAAAGGTGGCCTCCCTCCTCCAGTCTGACATTATGGCTCCGGTATGCAAAGTGTAACTGGATTCCTCAGTCTGGACAGTGCAGGACTGCAAACACACACACGCTTTCTGTTCGCCTCTGGAAATCTGCCACATTACTCAGCATATCATTCACTGCAGGACTGTGATCATCAGACCAGGCTGAGTAAGGGTCAGATTTATTCTGTTAGGATCAACAGCAGCGGATTAAAGAGCTGAGTCACTCCTTGGTTAGGTTTCTCTCTCTGTCTCCACACAGGCAGATTCTTCTCTCTGCAATGTTCTGTTCCCTAAACCCTGTGTCACTGCATGCTCTGAGATACATTTCCTCTCCACAAATTCAAACAGAGACATGATTTTCTTTTCCAAAGATACACATAACCATGATCCCATATTGGAAAATTATAACCTGGTTCTTATGTTTGGCCATCATTTCTATTGGTAATGATAACATTGTACTCACTAAAATAACTGCTAAGATGACATCTAGGAACACATTCCTAAAGTGAAGACTGACGGGGCAAGAATCAGATCAGACAGGTTGTGAACAAGCCCACAGTTTACTTTATCTCAAGCACTTTATTTCGACATAAAATTGAAAGTGAGTGCACTCAAATTGTCAGTACTAATGCCTCGCTGGATGGTTGTGTGAGAAGTACAGTAGGTCAAAGCTGAACCAGAAAGTCTGTGTGTAAAATGTGGTGAATTGTAGTTGGAGTTTGTGTTTAATTTAAATTAATTTTACCGCTCCTTTTACAAATTCCAAGTCTGCTGTCTGACTGCTTGTGTTCTTTGCCCTGTTCAACGTCTTTAAGCAATATTACTGATGAGTACTATTGAGTGTTATTACTGGTAGGAATGGTGGCAAAAACTATAAAAAAAAAATAACATTGTTTGAAACCATAATTCCCCTTCAAAGATGTGACATTCATCATTTCTAAACATTACTGAATTATTGGTCAAGACAACAAGTAGCCTCTGACACATGCCAGTGGTGTTTAATAGTGCTAGTTTTTACACTTACACTGGACTTTTACTCTCGCTTGTTGCTCACTTTGCTCTCTACATCATCTCTGTATCTGATAAATCTGTTTTGATGAATTCATAAATTCATAGTGTTCAGCACCTTCCAACCACTCCCTTTTTCTAACATTCTCCAAGCTCAGTCTTTGACCCAAGTTCTGCACAACAAGTATTTTTCTTCCTCATGCCCAAAGCAATTTGCCTTAAAAGTCAAGCCATGGGGGGGTGTCGACAAGATTTTCTGTGAAAACAGACACCTGACCTGCTTGGTAAGATCTGCTAAATGAAATGCAATGGTTGGTTTGGCTTCACAGATGTGGATTAGTGCAAATCCCCAGACTGCCTGGTTGAAACAAGGAATTTCCACATTAGATATTTTCAGTTCAAAACTAGTGTTTGAAAATGTGCGTCACATATTTGGTTTGAAACAAAAAAGTTAAAGGGAAGTGTTGACCAAGATTGTTGGCCAAGAAGGTTTTGCTGATGTATTTTTTAAAGATTAGTCTGTCTGCTGCAGGAAACTATCAAGATGTCACTGTTACAGGAAGTCAAGACAAAGCAGTCGACAGCCCCTACAATGTACTACTATCTCTCTGCCATTACGCATTTAACAAAGCAAAAATGTCCAAAAAAGTCTGTTCAAGCCTAAAGAAATACTCAAATGGGAAATGCTAGTATTGTGAAACTGACCATCTCACAGGCTCTGTGTTTCTGCTGACCACAATGAAATTACTCTTTTGTTGTAAAGCTCCTGTCTGCAGCAGCTAATGGACAGAAGCAGTGACAGCTGTTCCTGATGCAACATTTCCTTTGGTTAACAAGAACATTACCAAACGCACAGATAGATCACATGATACTGTCTTTACAGCACAGGGTAAACATGAAGTACGAGTACGCCACAAGGAACACAGCTTTCAAGCAGTGGCACCAAAAAAACCTGATGAAACATATGCAGGATCCATATGGATTCATCGTTATTTATGTGATTGGAATGCAAAACAAGTAGGTGGCCTGAATGGAAAAAACGTGTGTGGAAATGCAGACATTGAGTCTGGGGTTTGGTTTACAACTTAAGATTTGTGAAAAAAACTATAGAAAGCACAATAGATTGTTGTCTAGCAAAATCTTTATCTGACTGCCACTTCACACACACATACATGAGATAGAGCTGCAGAGCTGACAAGATACTCTCACTACAGATGCAAACACACTTCAGAGAACAGGAAGAGCAGATAGCGTATGCATGGGTTAAACTGCAGCAGCTCAGGCCTGAGGAGAGACACTGAGGACAGTAAGCTGACGTCTGAGAGCTCGACAACAGAAGAGCGATGATTCCACGATGAACACAACAGACAACTGTGTGCTCGGACTGTGAGCTTCTGAATGTCCTTTATGCTGTCTGCCGGTTTGTTTTTGTAATTGTGTGTATCTCTGCTATAATACGTTTGTCTGCAGGGGTCTGTGTGTGTGTTGGTGTACATGTTTGTCAGTTAACAGAGTCTCTGTGAACAGTGTCATTCTTCACACGGTAGCCTGATCTCCACAAAACACCACCTGTTCAGCATCGGCCTCTTAAATAGAATAACATAATACCTGCTTATAGAAAACGGCCTTGCTTTACATTATGTAAGATCAGAGGGCAGATCTGTCAATCCACAATAATTACATTTATCTAGATTGTCAAAATTCCCATCATACTACATAGTGTACCTTAAGGAATTAGTATTCCTTGATGTAAAGATTTTGTCAATAATATTTTCATAAATGTCTGTTAAAAGTCTGCTACTCATCCGTAACTGATTTAACAACATTCAACCCATATACCCACTTCACTACTCTCACTGCTCTAAACAAAATGTCCTCTGATGAACAGTAATGCGTTTAACGTTCCCAAAGTTAGTAATAAATATTATTTGGAATAAAGAACTAGGTACTTACTGTAGCGTAATCAGTGAAAGTGTGCACAAATGACGAAAGGAGCTCCACCTACAGAAACTCATAGCTCATCTACCTACTCTCCGAGGAAGAAGATGCCACAGTGGACACACCTAGTGATGGAAAAGCGATTTGGAAGGCGCAATGCAAAAACACAACAGAGAGAGAGGGTACTTAAGCAAGTAATACTAATCTAAGCGGGGAAAGTAAATACTTAAATTTCCCTTAAAAACCTGCAACTGCTGTGCTCTTGAGAAAGCCATTTACAGGAAGGTCTGCTAAATCTCTTAAGCTCTTTTCCCAGCACTGCCCTGCTTTACATTCACGCTTTTATACTTTCACAGCTGAATCTGCTCATTGCTACCACAGGTTGCTACTGCTGACCACTTAAGTGTCACCGGGGCCACTGGGAGCACAGCAACTTGCTCACGGGCACCTTGGTAGTAGCTGTTAAGGCTAAACAGATGGTAACTCAATCACCTCTCCAGGGATTTAAGCCGGAAATTTCCCCGTTACTGGCCCACTTTTCTGACCTTTGAGCTACTGTTGCACCCGCAACTCAAAACACATTTCCGTTGGGTTAAGCTGGCGAGCGTACAAAGCAGCACACGTCAGCGAGGCATTATGGCCAATATAGGTCATCTAATATCAACCCGCCTAATTTTATATCAATCATGCATGGTTCAGTTGGCCTCAGTGGACCAGATGATTAAAAGCCTGGAGCTGTTTATGACTGTATCTGGTGTGTTTCTAGGTAATACGAATGCCATCGGGGGCATTAGAGGTGGGTGCCAGCTTTTGGGTAACAAGTCAGGACAGCAAGCTCATGAATCTTTCGCTTGTACGGGGAACACAAAAGCCCTGCTCTGCCCCGAGGTGGCACACAGAAAGACATGCTAGCTTTTTCGTAAGTACACACAGCTGTACATGTGCGCACAAGCACTCACCCACACCTACTATGTGACTTCCTTTTCCCTCTCGCTTTCGCTCTCTCACATACAGATAAAACCTCATTACCCACTAGCCCCAAGCAAAATAGTTTGTCCATTCCCACAGTACAGCAACAAAAAGCACAGACTTGCATACCTGCTTATTATACTTCTAGGGACCTTCACTCATATTCCAGCTCTGAACTTGAAGCTTCACCATCAGATGGTTCACTACTACCTAAACTGAAGTCTACTAGTATAACCGTAAAAAAAGTGCTATACAACATTATAACTTTAGAGAAGTGACAAAAACTCCTCACTTTAAAACACACAAAACATTGCATCCCCTACGTATAGAAATACAAAACAACTAAAATACAAGATACACACGTATTTGATGATCTTTGACAGTTAACCAACACAACAGACTGAGAAAAGTTTAAATGCAAACACTTGCCAGCCTTTAATAGGTGCAGATTAAGCAGGTTAGATAAAGTTGTCTGTGTGGAAAATAGGAAACAAGAGATAAACAAGAGTAATTTAAATTGTATCAACCAAAATGTATCAAGATGTCAAAGATCTAAAGGGAAAGACACAATGTAAGATATGAACGAGGTACTTAGAGAATCACAATATCCATGACCAGCACACTGCAAAAATCTTACTTGGATACAAGCAATGTAACTTCTTAAGTACAAAATGTTAACTAAGTCACAATGGTTACACTTGAGAAATTAACTTGCAGTTACACAAATGTGTTCTTGTAAGGTGAAGTTTCATAAACCAACAGGATAGAACACTTTCACAACGTTGGGTTGGCGCTGGGTTTCTGGTGAGGATGATGGCATTGCACATTTTTACAAATGGTAATTTTCTGATGCAAGTCGTCTGGAAAGCCTACATAATTTGTACATTTTCATTGTCATGTATTTTCAAATCTAGCACAAGAGGATACAATAATTATACAAAAATTACAAATTATGGGACTTAAATATGTGTAAAGAGTACAAAAAGCAACTAGAACATTTTCTACTTGGGGTGTAAGGAGGAGAAGGATGGAGGACATGGATGCTGCCCGGAGTGGAAGTGATGTCTGCCTTTAAGTCTAGTTTCTGTGACTTTGGATCCAGAGGACTTCATGGAGTCAGAAATAAAGTGGGGTAACACGAGGAATAGATGTGAAATGAGAGGAGAAAGACTGAGCAACAGAAGAGGGGTAACGGAGGGAACAGAGATCACAAACATGCAGGCTGACATGTCACCAGTGCCATGATTGAATTATAAGTCAACGTGGTGATAATGATCTCAGAAGAGGACGAAGCCACGGGAGGACAAATATTTCAGGTTGAGTTGTGAAACGGTGTGTTTATGATGGTCTCTGCTCTGTAGGAGGTTATGAAACAAAGTGAAAAAGCACTACATTCACTTTGTGTTACATGCCAAACACACATTAGTGTGTACATGTGGACATGCCCTGAAACACACATGCATCCAAAACATTTATATTAAGTGCTGTGTATGTACCATTTCTATTTTGTCTTTCTTCGGACCTCTACAGTTCTCAAGCACTATTGTACTAACACCACATTCAACAGCAAGCTCAAAATAACAAAAACAATTTACTAAATTTTACATACCAGGAAAGTAAAAAACAGTAAATTCTCAAATATAACAGTTTCGGAAACTGTTCTTAGGTGATATTGTTAAGATATTTAGGTCACTGTTGCTGTATCAGCATCTATTCATGACATTTGCTTGTTTCTTGTCAAGACGTTCATGCAATAGCTCTTAAGCTAAGTGAAGGAATAACGTCAGACCTCAGTCTTGTTTGAAGCCAGAGAGAGTAGTGAGATGGTTTATTGGATCAAAATAGCTCAAGCAGTTGTGAGCATCTTAATTACATTACAGCTTCCACTACGAAAGTGCATATAGAGTCTGAGTGCACACAGCAACAACAGCCAGTGTTTTGATAAACATATTGCAGGAGAACGTACTGATCATTTGTTCCAGCACTTGCATGTTGTATATAGACAGAGTGAACAGAGCTACTGTGTGTGTGCATGCATGGCTAGAAGACTGTCTGTGTGAGGGCAAATGACATGTGCATGTGTGTTTGTTGAAATGGACATGGGTGGGTGAGGAAGGGTGAGGAAGGGTGTGGTGGGAGGGATAATGGGGGTATGGAGGACCCCCTGTTGTTGTCATGGTGAGGTTGCTAACAAGAGTGGCTTGTGACTGAGTGAGCACAGCAATCATTCAGCTGTCCAGCTCACAGCCAAATAGTTTATTCCCTCCACTATCTGCTTGGTCACTACATTATATATTACCATTACATGTTACACCATAATAAGGTGAATAAATATGACCAGTTCAGTTCTGTGAAGAGAAAAAAATGATTACTGATGTAATAGTGAAGACCACAAAACATACGATTATTCCTTCAAGTGTTTACAAGATTGCTAAATAAAGTGATCATTCAGTTATCCTCTTTCAGAAAGAAGAGTTCTGTCAAACACAATACCAGCACTCAGCCACAAGCAAACTGAAACTGCATCAAGCATTTAATAGACACAATTATTGGTTTACTGCTCTGTTGTGTTTGGGAGAAATTAGGAGTTTAATCACTCCTGCAGATACTAAACAGGAGAAGAGAGCCTCCTCATAATATGAATAAATATTGTAAACATTTGAAGTAACTGGAAAGAGAATTTCCTGGTGGCATGACTGAGCCTCTTTATTCTGATTACTGTTGGAATAAAAGGCCCTATCTAAATGCAGCGTCACTTTCTGGAGTCGTACATTTGGGTGTGGCCTGACACAAACTGTCCAAACCATCCACAACAGTTTAATATAAAAGGATCAGAATACCTCCTGGATTCTGCCACCTCTATAAGTGTTTATGGGTCCTGGCAAAGGCTACAGGCAATAAACACCTGACTGTAACAATCCGCAGTGAGTCAGGAGCGCAGTCAAAATCACGCCTCAGGTTAGTAAGGAAAGGTGGCAGCATCTCTCACATGGGTACAGCCAGGGCTCAACATGCATACAGTAAATGCCCCTGAGCAGAGGGACCTAATCTTTATGTATGATCTCATGTATTTTCCCATGGCTGCCAATCAAAATTTACATCACACTCTGCAGCCATTTATGTCATCCTTTTGGTTAGAGTGTCCCACCCAAAATATGACGTGACATCAACACTGTCACTGTGGTAAAAGGTCCATGTGAAAACCACGGAAACCAGCTAACTGTTAAATTCTGTGAATCAGCACTACTGGTGGCTGTCATTTATATCACATGAGACACTGGCACAATATCCAAACACCAGACGTACAGAGACTGGGGTAGTGATGACATACCCTTTAAATACCCTTTAAAGAATAGGAGGGAAGTGGTCTGTATTTGGTCAGCTGTTGGCTGTAGCTGTAAAAGGAAGTAGCTCATTGTTAGAGCTTCAAATCCTGAAGGACTGAGTGATGTTTCAGGCTGCTAGGTTGGTGTAAGCTAGGTGCCCTTGAGATAAAGGTGGGGATTCTCTGTAATATGTGGTGAAAGGATATTAGAGAGAGGCCCACATCCATCCAAGCATCTTTACAAAGCAAACCCTGTAAGATGCTTCAAAAAGCCATTCACCTCAAATTGTCCTGTCTCCCCAAAACCCAGACGCTGCCACAGACACAGATAAACATCAGCAGGACAAACCAGGCTAGCCTGACACAGCAGATTCAGTAATATTGTGCTGCCCACTGGGCTGCCTTTCACACCGTTTCATTAAAGGGGAAACCAGATAGACCAGATGGGGTGGAGGAGGACAGAGAAGGTGAAGAGCTGGATGTGCGGTGATGGAGGAGGGATGGGCAAGCAGAGAAAAGGGAGGGATGTAGTGGAGGGCAGAATGGGTGTGGAAAGGGCTGGGTGGCCTTGCATCAGATGCATTAATTATTGATCAGCTGGGGGAAGACAAACATGCGCACTGAAGACACTGGTGGGGGAAAGAGGTGGAGGTAAAAGTCTAGGAAGATTGTTTTAGGCAACTCATTGATTGATCAAATGTATGCATTTTGCATGACTGTGTAATCAATGTAACACACAAGACTCTGCGCCCAAACCTCCCCCACCCCTCATCTCTCTCCCCATGGTCTCCGTCTCCAGCCTGTGTGTCCAATTGCAACCCGTCCCAAATGAGCTAGGGGAGATTATCGCGTCTGTGCCGCCTTGCTTGATTGCAGCTGCTCTGTGCACATGGCAGATTAATCTCGAGGCTTGAGGGGTTATTATTATCATTTTCTTCAAAAGCACAATTAAACCTAATGGTAACCTATTCCTGCTGCTGACGGTGACAAATAGACGCCCTGTGTTTTAATTATCTACTTACATGATCAGGGTTCCGCTCGTTCCCAGGCAGTGCCGTGCGTAAAGACATTTTCGTCCCTGAGTGCCCTTCGCCGTCCAAGAGAAAATAAAGCAGTGGGTTTGTGTTCACACTGGGTTAAAAAAAAACACCCCAGATTAGCCTGGTTGTCAGTCACACCAGGCTCTGTGTATCCGGGAAAAAAAAACAGCCCCACTTCTCATACAATCCTCATTGTCACAGTCCGTGAAGGCAGCACGGATCAGCAAGACAGTGATCCAGCTTAAATTGATGCGTAAAAACAAACCTGTTCGCTACATCCACCTCATGTCTGTCTGGTGTTGCTGGTACCAACACAGCCTCATCTGAAGGGGAAAAACAGCCCAGACTGAACCCCCCCACCCCCCTACTTAGCTTTTCACTTTCCCCCAATCCTTCCCAGACGCTATCGTACCATTATGGTTTTCTCTGGCTGGATCGCTATAAAACAATCCCGATGGTCACCGTTTTACTTTCAGCTGCATCGTCTTCGGGTGAGAAAGGAAAGATAACACAACCATTGACGCAGCTGATGAGGGTTAAAAAGAGAAAACACAGCCGTAGTCTCTGTGCGACCACCGTGGGCTGAGTTGAGAAGAAAGGGGGAGTTTCTGTTTTCCTGTTAGCCAGCTAATATGATTTTTCTGGGTGACAAACGTCAAGACGGTGGCTTTCACGGAGAAATAGTCACGGAAACAGAACCAGGAACCGTCTGAGACAACATTGTATGACCCCGAGAGATGTACGGGGCCCTGGGAAATAAATCAATGGCAAATTGCGGTGTAATTAAAGAAAGCAGCGGATGTGCAGCCTCCCAGTCAGTCTCCGGTTCTTCCTCTCAGTCCAGTCCGCCCTTAACTCCTCTCATCTGGTTTGGTTGCCGGTGCTTTTGCGGTGCACGAAAAGTCGCCGGCGTCGGATGAGCATCGGCGGAACACGGAGATATGTCTCCCGTGTACCGGAAACATAACATTTGTTTTCTGTGAAGACGAAAGAAACGGGATCCCCTCTCCACCTCCCGAAAAACACAGTGACAAGAGAAAGAGGGAGGAGAGCGTGAGGGAGAGGGACGTCAGCGGTAACGTTATGGGCAGGGCTGCTGCGTCGGTGGCCGCGCACGCGCACACACGCGCGTATTTTTCTCTCGCTCGTGATGCCTTCAGGTGTCCCTCATGAAATCAGCCTTCTGAGTTTCAGAAGTCGTAACACTTGCTTGTGACTTAAGTCACAATTAGTCTAACTGAGGGATGACTTACTTTTCCCCGACAGTTTTATGAGTACATAAACAGCAATAAAGGGCGTCAGTTATCTTCATGACAAAATCTCACTGAATTGCACTTCCTGGAAAACAACACAGTCATTTTCTTTTCCCAAAGATATAATTATCGCCTCCTGGTGGCTGAAATCTATTCATTTCAAGAGACAAAAATTTTGGCAGTTAAACATGATTCATAAAAAAAAAAAAAATTTTAATTATGATTATTACATTGTGAACAGTCCTTCCTTGAATTGGCCCATTTTCAGTTTCAGAAGCTGACTCATTCAAGTCGACACACTCCTCAATTTAATGATACATTTTACTGTAAAACTTGACTTTTGCAGTACTTGTTTTTTTTTTCTTTTTCTTTTATCTTACTCTGTTTATTGTTATGCACCAAAATACTAAGGTAAATTCCTTGTATTCCTTGTAAACCTGCTTGCCAGTAAGCCTGATTCTGATTCAAATTATAGGTCAACAAAAATCCTCCAAATGTGACAGAGAAATGCACCAGTCACTTATCTCTGTGAGGCTAGGGGCAGGAACTCGAGAAATCAATGTGAAGGACCCTCTGTAGACTCTGGAGAGAAGGCAAACCTACAAACCTACCAGCCTTGAAATTTTCCAAAGGCTACAGTTTCACAGAAACAGGACAAGGGAGCAGGACAGTCCAATTTTAGGGGCCACCCCATGTGAAGGACACAGCCACAGAAATGGGAAAACAATGTGAAAATAAGCTGTCTGTGGTCATGAAATTTAGCACATTGGGGTGAAGGATGGCTTATAAAGAGAGGCCACCCTCCTAAACACCAGTCGCTCTCATTTGTCTTTTTTGGCTAATATAAAGAGCTTGGATAATATTCTGTTTCCATTTCAGTGAAATAGGTCTAATACAACAAGTTCAACCTCTGTTTTTGTAATGTTTCAAAAGAGCTTCATATTACAATTAAAATCTTACAAATCTCCATTAAACACTGCACATTTGTCAATTTGAATTGAGATTCAAGATGCTTATTACATATACTGATATGTGCACCCAGACCAGACTAACTCTCAAATAGATACGTTTCATGTTTCTGTTTCAGGTTGAAACACCCACCCTTCTCACCATGTTCATAAAGGCACAATCACTTCGTTCATGGAGACATGCAGTAGTGTGTGTGTGAGAGAGAGTGTGTGTGTGTGTGTGTGTGTGTGTGTGTGTGTGTGTGTGTGTGTGTGTGTGAGAGAGAGAGAGAGAAAGAGAGAGAGAGAGAGACATTATGCTCCCAGAAGTGTGTGGAGACCTCCTACCAGGAAATCTGCTTCTGCCTCATTTGTGTTTGTTGGCTTCCAGATTACGATTAAGAGTATTAAAGACAATTCAACCAACACTTACAAGAGTAATTAAACAGCAGGCCTAATTACCAAGGCCGTCACATATTGAAAAACAGAATAAGAGATGTGAAATGTCAATTAGTAGCACCATTAAAGCAGAAACCCTGATTGGCAAAGTGACACTGTCCTCAGACTGGAATATGAGGGCTCAATCCCTCATATCAACAAGTAGTGTATCTGCCCTGCTGAAGTGTCCTTGAGCAAAACACTGGATCTCTAGAAGCTGAGGCTGATCTGTCTGTGGAGTTATTCACTATTTAACATATAGACATTATCATAAACCTAAAAAAACATGCTCTGTAGCACCTAATTTAAAGTATTATTTACTGCACAAAAGCCCAGAACGTCTAACTTTATTCCTATCAACTCTGATCTTATGAATGTGTTCTGTTTATAAATTCTGAAGTAGCCCAACTATATACCTACAAAACAAGTGTGTTCTGGTATCATATTGATTCATTAGTTTAAAAGATCACTATCTTTCAGAGTAGTGGCTTTTTATTGCACTACAGAACTTATATTTCATTTCACAAATGGTCAGTCAGACAGATTTCCTGCAGTCCTGTCCTGTCTGGTTGTGAAAGAGGTTCACTCATATACGCAATCACAGCTATACATAATATACATATGAACAACAAGCACCTGAACTGCCTCATATCCCCATATAGCGCACCTACAATATAACATGGACTCTGTATCCGTTTACCTTAATCAGCTGTTCACAGAATCAGGAGAGAGTATATTTACGTGGCAAAGTGATTCAGAATCTGATGATCTAATCTAATGAATCTGTAGGGGGAAGCTGTGGTGTAAATGTGATGTTTTCTTTCACTTATTCTGTCAAACAAAACCAAAAAGATCCTGCAAAGGTGCAGTATTATTGTTAAAGAATTTGACTTCATTAAGCATTATCATTGATCTTGACATGAAACAATGATGCAACTCTTGTGACCTGTAAAATGCATAAAAGCTAGTTGTTTGCTTGTTGTTTGTCTTTGTCAAGCAGCTTTGTTCTTGAGTTACTGTGTCCCCAAAATGAGTCTAAACACTGACACACACAGACGCCACCATTATGATATTATGTCACACTTACTATTTGGTACGGTTGATTGGTATAAAAGGAAAAAAAGGAAAAAGAATTCCTAATTATACTCTTTCATTAGTATTAAATTACTAAAACCCTAAAAAACAACCATGAGTACTTGGATTTATATATTTCTGACTTATTTCATTGATGACTAAATTACAAATAAGAAAAACTAGTCTTACCTGGACTGATCTGGACCTGTTGGAGCGAACCCAGGGCCTCATCCTTCCCTCACACCCCTACTTCCTGGTTATGACAAAGACCTTCAGTGACCTGAACCCCCGCAGACTAAGAGGCTGATACTGGAACGAGCAGGTGAGCAACACACAAGCAGATCCACTGTCATCCCTCGGAGAACAGAGGCAGAGAAAGAAAGAGATTCACCAGGAGAGCAGAGTGCTGATGCTGAAACGGCGAGAGAATCGATGCTGGAAAGAACAGCCAGAGCAGCGGTCCATATTTCCATGGATTGCAGAGCCTGTTCTGGACATTGTGTTACAGAGTACACCAGCATCATTGGCATCACCGTCCGGTCAGCTGTGTATAAAGCTATTAGAGGAAAAAAACACTGGATGTGGAATCATCAATACATGTAATGGGCTATGGAATAGGAAGGGAGGGGTGTTGAGTCTGCTTCAGTTGTTTTTTATATTTGGGGGTGGTGTGTGTGTGTGTGTGTGTGTGTGTGTGTGTGTGTGTGTGTGTGTGTGTGTACAACAGCTAGTGATTTGTGCTGCTCTGAGCACGTCAGCAGGGATTGATCCAGCCAGTGGCTCATGCTGACCCTGAGGACATCAGCACACAAACAAACACATATTTGTGTACTCTGATACTTGTGAGGACCTTCATTGACATGATGTATTCCCTAGCTCTTGAGTTTAACCACCACAACTACATGCCTAACCACACCCTTTTTTAAACAACATTTTTATTACGCTTTCCAACACACGAAACACAAACAGCTCCAATATTACCAACAATACACAGTGGCCAGAAGAACTAAGCCTCTGACTTAGATCCATGATATATTTTGTACACATGACATACTCGAAGAAATTATTGCACACTCACATATATATATTGTTGTTAGTATAAATGGGAAAATATATGTATATACAAGGAAATGCTCTGTCTCATGGCAATTGACAGTGATGCAACAAATAAACATCTTACAACCTGAAAATGTCAGTTTGTCAACTTTAATTATGTAATATCTCATTCCTTTTTATACAGTGTTAGTAAGTCTTTTACCAGTATACCTAAAGAAGGATGTCCAAGTCTTAAAAAACTCATCCATTTTACATTTAAATCTGTATGTTATATATTCCATTGGTAGTAGGTCAAATATCAGCTTATGCCATCCCACAATTGTAGGTGGTGTGTTATCGAAACATCTGAGCAATATATTTTCTGGGCAGCAAATGTAAGAATAGTGAACAGCCTTCTTTAATATAAGGACCAGGCAAACCAAGAAGCAAATACTGAGGTTCAGTGTCAAGCTGAACATTAAGAATTTTACCAACAACTGTACTCCAGTACTCCTCAATATGGATACATGTCCACATACAGTGCCTTTAACTTCCCACCTCCACTTGACATTTGGAGCACATTTCTGAAGAATATCCTCAGAAAATCTGTCACGTTGTGAAAAATGCTTTTTCAAACCAAATTCCACATGAGCCACAAATGTTTAGTCATCACATGACGTAAATTTAAAAACATTTATCTCATAATTTTCTCAAGTTTACTTATAATTTTCTCTTCTTCCGAATTCACTGGTTACTTTCAAAGGACTCCTTCCAACTGACAATAAAAATGTTCCGCATAATATTTCTTCTCCTCGTATAAAAATCAAAAGATGAGTGTGTGTGATCCAGTGGCAGCAGAGATTTAAGTCACACACACTTTGCCTACACCTGTACAGTTTGGATGGAGGCCAGTTTCTGGGTGACAAACACCCAAAGAGAGGGGTGAGGGCTAATGTGTGTATGTGTACCAGTGTGTGTAAAGCACATTTCATTAAAGGTAAACATGATGTGCTTCACATTAAAATAACATGTACATAAAAACAATATATTAAAAATAAATAAATTAATAAAGTACAAGAAAAGGACACAATAACATAGGAGTAGAAAAAGATAAGTCTTCAGTGTGCAGATCAGCTCCAGTGGTGCATAATGGGAGCATAACACACAAACCAGTGAGTGGTGCTGAGAACAGGGGATTCTGTTTCTGGATGTGCAACATGTCTGTCAGTTTAATAAACTTGATGTGCTATTTAAGATTAGGAGAGGATGTTTGATTCATTTTGTTTTTATTATCAGCTCCTAAGCGAACCACATGTCCATTGTGACTCAGTTGTATGACACTGACATTACAAAGCAGCTACTGCCATCTACTGGCAAAAACCGACATAGTGCAAGAGCTGCTTCAGCTGACGGCAGGTCAGTTTTAAAAGTGACACAAAGAATTTTAATAATAACCAAAAACATAAAGGTGGGGGTTAATAATACAAATGAACACAATTATAATTCAGGGCATAACATTTAACACTAACATGTCCAGAGTGCATGATTTCTTCTTTGTAAATTGTTTCCTTTCAATTTACTTAGTATGATTAAAAAGAGCTTTTGAGGAGATCCTAAGGTTTTGTTTGTACAGAGCTTGTACCATTTCCACTGGAAATGTTGCTGTGAATAACCTGAGACCTCCTGTGTTCACTGGCTGCTTTATATTTCTACTTCACTACATTTCAGAAGATGTTCTCTTAAGAATATATGATAAATATATATAAAATAGTTATTGTTCCGAACCTTCGCTGCCCCACCAATCATCTCAGGAACTGATTCTCAGATTTATTTTATCACGTGACTCTGTGGAGAGGCTGAACAGTTGGACTAAACTTACTACTGTATATAAAGTAATTACAACTAGCTCCACCTAGAACAGCTACAACAGTAAAAAATCATGTCATATAGAATAATTTATCAGTCACAGGGAATATTTTACTGCAGAATAATTACTTTTACTGTGATTCTTTAAGTAAATGTTTCTGATGAAACTGTATTTTGAATGAAGGACTTTTACGTGTATTGGAGTATGTTTACATTGTTGTACCGGTACTTTTATTTAAGTAAAGGATCTGAATATCTTTATTCAATATGTTTCTGCTGCCGTGAAGCTGCCAACAATCAGATTTATTATTGCTTTCAACTTTGGATGTTTATATGTATGTTTATCAGGCACATATGTAGTTTTGCTGTTAACATAAGAAATTGTTTGTGTGTGTGTGTGTGTGTGTGTGTGTGCTTTTGTGTCTAATTACAACCTCCTCTGTGTTGTACCTCATCACCCCCCACTGACTCTCTCTCTCTCTCTCTCTCTCTCTCTCTCTCTCTCTGTAACAGGGATCAGTGGCAGTGAATGAGGAGCTTGCCGTGTCACTGTTAATACCAACAAGAAAGGAGGGAGGGAAGAGGAGGAGGGAGTCATTCACTCCGTACACCTCTGTATACCTTCACAGGAAAGAGAGAGCAGAGAAAGAGAAAAGAAACAAAGAAGAAATTCGGCACTGGAAGTAAGGAGTGAAACATATCTGCAGAGAGAGAGAGAGAGAGAGAGAGGAAAAAAGAGAGTCATACTGACACAAGAGGAGTGAGAAAGAGAAGAAAGGAGGCATTGGAGATATACATAAAAAGCAGAACGTTTCTGAGGTAGGAGGAAAGGATAAAAATGAAGGTGTCACTTTTTTCCTTCCAGCTCCTTCTGCTGCAGGATTAACAAGTTTTCTCTACACCTCGATTCCTGAAGAAAGACCCTACTGTCTCGTTCTCTTCTCCTGTTCTTCATCCCTCCATCCACCGAGGAGGACGTCTGTAGCAAGACCAGAACTGGAACAAAGGAAGGACAGAGAGAGAGAGACAGAAGAACAAGAGGACGAGAAGAGGTCAGATCACGCAAAAGGGTAAGGACAAACAGTCAGTCAGTAGGCTTATAGAGGCATGTTGGCTTTATGCATAATCTCCTTACTGTGTGTGTGTGTGTGTGTGTGTGTGTGTGTGTGTGTGTGTGTGTGTGTGTGTTTTAAAGGGCCATGGTGTATTTTTGCACTGTGGTCCAGCTGACACCTCTTTCTTATTTCTTAAGATTTTGGCAGTTGAATATAAGAAGTTACATATTTCTCTGGAAACATAGACACAACACACCTGGAACTGTTTACTGTTAGTGATTCAACATTTTATCAAACAGTAGTAGCAGCATTGTTAGTAGCAGAAGTTTCCATCATTGCGAAAGATGTCTTTCTAAATAATGTAAACACCTGTTTAAATTAAAACCAGGTTTGTTTGTTGAGCACTGTCATCAGTCTGTAGCTTTAAGATTATGACTTTTTCAATGGGTATCATATTCTGCAATGCTAATAATTCATGAATCAACGGCTACCTGTTTGTGACTAATAACAAAGTACACTACAAGTAACGTAATTATTATACACTGTAGAACTGTGGTTTTCAAATGAGGGTCAATTAATATAAGGGGTTGTGAAGTGATTAACAATATAGGACAGAAGAAGAAAAAAACATTTCTGCTACACAACTACACAACTACGACTACACAATTTATTTTTTAGCTTGAAATATTTTGATTTGATGTTTGAGTTTTACCTCCTCGAAACTTTAACAATTGACATGAAACAATTTGTGAGGGGAACATTTTTGTTTGTTTGAAGTGCTCACAACTCATAGACAAATCGCGTCATCTCCAATGGTTCACAAGCAAATAGGTTGGGAACTAGTCATCTATAAATTTAAAAGCTGAATTTAAAAAAACATAATGTAATAATCAGCACACATGAATGGAGTTTCTGATTGGACAGGACAGCAGAATTAGTTAACTGGTTATCTAGAACTAATCAGATCTTATTCTACTTTTCCAATGAGCTGAAGACTGAAAATCTTTATAGATGTAGTTGATTGGCTCTTCTTTTCTTTTACCAAAAGGAGATATACTCTGTATCTGATCTGCAGGCACTACCAACAAGAAAAAGTAAAATAAAAATAAATCAAACGTTTTCTGATCTCGTATGAAGATTTGGTTAGGCTTAGGCACAAAAACAACTTGGTTAGGGAAACATCGTAGTTTGGTATCAGATGTTTTCCTCAACTGCACTCATTTTAAACTTGCTTTATCTTCCATATACATTTGTTGAACTGTACCTTTACGTCTTTCTTTCAATCAGCACACTATGTAGCAGACGTGTTGTTCTGAAACACTGAAAAAAGTAAATTCCTAAAGAAAGTCTGACTTTATTTACAGCCACTGAATTTGAGCCGACTGTGCAGCAGGTTGGGTTTGACTCCTGGTCCCTCCCTGGGTACTCACAAAGCTTTTATACTCTTATCTTGATGTATACATTATGATATCAATTTCTGAACTGGGTGTAGCTGAGTTCATGTCAACATTCATATTTCAACACATCTGCTGATGTGAGCAAATTCTGGCTGCGAACACGGCAACATCAATTAATTAAAACTGAATTAATTGATTTGTCTGGCCTGTTTGGGGCATTGAGACAAACTGAACACAACATCTGATATTGTCACTTTAAAAATGTGTGAATGTTTTAGCAGACAGTTGGGTTTTTATACATCCAGCAGACAGAGAAACAATGCAATGAAGTTGTGTTTGTCCAATGTAAGTCTAATATTCACTTTTCTTTTATCTCTGTTTTGGTCTTAATCAACTCTGTATAAACATTTCTGGCAACTCAGAGAACTGGGTTTGTCGTGTGATTTTTCTCATTGAGCTGACTGCTGTTGTGACTTCTCAAAATACAATGCATAAAAGTTCCGACTCTTACAACATCATCCGCATTAACTTAATTCTATTTGCAGATATTCCACAAACACAAAAACAACACCAAACTACATCTTTCATTGGAAAATTCAAGCTCCTTTGTAAAAGCCCTTCACCTATCACTTTCCATTTGGGTTGCCCCAGAAATTTACCCATAATCAATTGCCTTTGGGTTCGATGTTAGTCCACAGCCGTCCCATTAGAGGGTTTTACTCCGCTAGTCTGCCTCTCCCAGTGGGGGGTTGGTGGTGTTTCCCTCAGGCCCATCAGTAGGCAGTAAAGGGTGGGCAGGAGTTAGATTTGGTGTGGGGGGCATTTGAACTCTACAAGGCACACTCTCAGATGTGTTCACTGAAGCTTTTTTTTTTCATTCCATGTTTCTGTTTCTGTCCCTTTTGTACGTTTGTACAAATGCAGCACTATGAATGCCTTCCTGGAGAGACAATTATTTCCATAGTTAAAGCGGCTATAATCGATATTTTACAATATATGAAATGACAATGTGAAAACAATGTCAGCTCATTGTTTATCTATTAGGCCCACAACTTTACTGTTTTGGTTCACTCTCACAGCTCTCATAATGACATTTTCGGCAGCGGCAGGCAGCTGTTTTCAGTGAAATAGCTAAAAAGCCACTGTACACTAAACAGCAGACAGACACAGTTAGAGACCAGCTGGTGAACATAATGGAGAGGAACTTTCGCTGTTTTGCTCACCTTTTGCTAATGTGTCTTAATCTACAGGTATAAAATCTGATATGTTTAGACAACACACACGCACACAAACACAGGCCATGGCTGCACACAACCTTTGTCCCAGACCTCTGCTGGGGTAATTAGATGCTGAAATATTGATAGGGAGTGTGTGTGTGTGTGTGTGTGTGTGTGTGTGTGTGTGTGTGTGAAAGAGAGAGAGAGAGAGAGAGAGAGAGAAAGAGGCATGCTTGTGTTTAATTTCATGTGTTTGCATTATATATGTGTTTGTGTGCATGTGTTAGTAATTATTTCGGTTTTTTATTATTGTACCATTTTTATGACACTTCCTTCACTGGAGAGTCAACAAAGGTCAGGGAGAGAGACACAGAGAAAGTGTGTGAGGTTTCAAGCTGTTGTTGGTTAGCTGTGCTCTGAATGCAGCTGCTGTGGAGCATGAGGACAGCTCCCACAAACCGGCTGACATTTGTCTGCATGGCTCTTCTGAAAATTAAGATGATCGGCAATAAATTAAAGAGGAACACACAAAAAAACTGCACTTTACACATGATCTCATAGCTTCTTGTTACAGGTGATTTTTGAGTGTGAGTGTGTCTTTAGACACAAAGATTTTTGAAAGTTGTTCCACATCATTGTAAGTGTAGATCAGCATGTTGGACGGATAACAGCCGTTAAATGTGTGTTTTGTGACATTAAGACAGTTTTTATGGTGACTGGTGTGTGACAGTGCACCAAATCAAACATAGGAGGAACATATTTTTTTGTATGTGTTATTTGGATGCCACCTGACATTTAAACATTAGGACTGCCATTGGTGTGGTGGTTGTGTAGTTCCAGCATCTGTCTTAATAAGAAACCTTTAGAAAGGTTTCCAGCCAGGTGAAACCCCCCCAGGGGATTTAGTTATTCAGAGTTTTGCTTTCAAAGAGTCAGTATTCCCTCTGAAAGACAGCTGTCGCTGCTGCCACGTGTCAAAGATCAACTGATCCAAATAAAGCTGGATAATGAGAGTGTGAATAATTCACTGCGGTAAATTCTCATGTACACACAGGTTTGCCACAGTACGGAGGACTCAGTTGACTGCAGTTATTGATAGTGATTCCAAACTAATCATTGTTCACTTTTGTGATTTTTCAAGAGAAAACATCTAAACATCAAGAGAAGGTTTTGTGTGTCAGTCTCTAAGAATCAAAAAACAATGGCTTCTTTCCAGAGCCACCATTCTTTTGAAGTAGTTCAAGTCTTTTTACCTTTTTTCTACTTGAGTAATATTTAAAGAGTAGCTGTACCCTCTCTCATCCAGCTTGTGTAGTGGGTCTAACTCTGGGTTGCATTGTATAATGGACAGGAACCACACTTCCCAGACATGGCAACATAACTCCCTGCCATTAAGTCGTCCAAATCAAACGAAAAACATGCCATTTGTTTTCATGCTCTCTAGAATGACTTGTAGAAACGTTTTTTGATTCGACGCCCCTCTCAGCAGGATGACATCATTTGTCTGTGCCTTCCAAAACCACAAACAATCACTGTTGAGAACTGAATATTTATGATGTGAACACTATGGTTAAGGTTTGGTTACATTTAGGCACAAAAACAACTTGGTTAGTTTTCGGGAAACATCATGGTTTGGGTTAAAATTACTATTTGGGTACGGTTAGGGGACCTTTGTCATCACTGTGACAATAACAAACATGTATTTATAAACAAAATAACGTTGACACAGCAGTCTCCAGTCTCCCCTGGTTGTCTGGCAACTGGTTCGAAAAAATGAAGTTGTCCGGCACATAACCCACTCTAACGTCATTTTTTGTACAGACTAAACGAACAAGATACAAAGTGTTAATGAGTGAGTTTTACAGATGCTGGTAGGTGGATTTTGTGCTAAGCTAAGTTAGCCACTTCACCTTTATATGGTGGTATCAGTCTTCTCACAGCAAGGAAGTGCATAAATGCATTTCCCAAAAGGTCGAAGTAAAGCTAGCAGAAGTAACACATACTTCTTCTTCTTTGTGTTTACTGGTGGATTGCAAACCATCGTAAAAAGTGCATACCGCCACCTCCTGTATCAGACACAAATCTTTAGAAAACAAAAGAAACAATCAAAAAACAACCTTATATGCACTCAATATTCCTTTTAAACTAGTGCGGCAAATACATTTTGGTTCATAGAATAAAACAGTCGCTAAACTTCCTGTCACAGAACATTCACTCATATACAGATATTGATTAATGCAACTACAAAGTCAGATAACAGTAGTTGTATCTTACTTCTGCCATATGCTGAACTCCTATACACTGCAGAACATGACAGATGAAATGTGATAGTATAGAGACTGGATCTAAGGGAAGATTTTAACTTTAAACCCTGACTCTATTTTTAACCTCAGGTGTAACTCTGACTCATTTTTCAAAGAGAAGCCCGATAACCACTTGAAAATTGAGTTTGAGGTGTTACGGCTGCCATGTGTCAAAAAGTCAAAGGATCAAACTAAAGCTTCATTAACGGAGGCTGAATAATTTACTAGGGCTAATACCCACACACACACGCACACACACCAGTATACTACAACAACAAAAAGAGGTAATTAGGTTTGTAAAGTGTCATGTGACACAGTCAGTGAGGCGGAGTCAGTCACAGGTCATGTCTAATCAGTTTGACCTATAAAGTGTCTCTCTTAATTGGAGCTGGATATTCAATGCAAAGCAGAAAAGAGGAAATTAGACAAGAGGTCCTTGAATCAATATTTTACAACTAGAAACAACTTCTGCCTCTGTAGCTGTTTTAACTTACCCAGTCTCTCACTGTGTCTTCCAGCGTGTATGTGTGTGTGTGTGTGTGTGTGTGTGTGTGTGTGTGTGCATGTGCGTGTTCATGTAATTGTATTACTCACTTTGTGGGGACATAAATCTGTTAACATAGCCTTACTCTCTATCATGTAAATCATAATATTTTAGTTTGAAGACTTGGTTTAGCTTTAGGCAAGTAGTGGTTATGGTTATGGTAAGTTTCCAGGAAATTAATGTAAGTCAATGTGATGAGTCTGAAGTGATGGAAACACAACTGTGTGTGTGTGTTACCTACAGCATTTTATATGGATCCTATTAGCAGACTCTGCTGTGTCATTTACTCTAATAGAGCTAAAACCCAACAGAATTTTAACAAGCACAGTTTTTATGTGTCAGCTGCTCCTTTGATCATGTTTATAGGTAAAACAACACCCGAACACACCGTTTATGTGTGCATGTTTTGCTCCCTTTATGCACAACTGGAGCTAACCTGCACAGTGAAGACTGGTCATCCCTACTTTTTTTATTTTCCTATGTTATTGTTTTATTATTATTATTTTAAAAATATTCTTTGTACATGTTACTTGTTGCTGTATGTATTTTAATGTGAAGCACACCATGTTTACTTTTAATGAAATGTGCTCTATATAATAGCCTTACCTACTGTAGGAACAGACAATAAATAATATTACCTTTGTCATTCTCTCTGTCTTTCTCAGGGTCTACAGGTGACTGCCGATGTCCAGTCATAAGGACAGGAACCAGAGCCATGGTCATTCTGCAGCAGGTAAACACACACATGGCAGATAGCTGAACCTATGCAAGTTTGCCTGTTGTGTCTACTTTGTGTGTACGTGTGTGTCTGTGTGTATGTGCGTGCATGTGTGTGTCCGCAGCTTGTTGCAGTGAAGGTACAACCACACTCATTAAGCATCAGTTACTCATAACGCTACATTGTTTCCACTGAATCCTCTTTGTAGTCAAACACACACACACACACACACACACACACACACACACACACACATACAAATCAGACAAAATGCTGGATGCAATTGTGTGTGTGTGTGTGTGTGTGTGTGTGTGGGTGTGTGCGCGCGCAAACATGCATTGGCCTTAGTGTCGGTGTTTTTGATACTCAGTTAATGCGTTGCTGAACTTGTCAGCCTTTCTGGTCAACTAATCAGCTCTGACAGCGTCCCCCCACTGTGGAGGGGCACAAATGGGATGAGCCAATAAAACAAACCAACACACACACACACACAGATCAGCCTTCACCCCTCTCTGTGGATGTTTATCACACACATTCTGACCTCCATCCAAACTGGACAGGTGTAATCACATTGTGCTGGACAGGAAGTGTGTGTGACTTCAAATACACATATGATTTATACAGGATAAGAAGACAGATTGTCGAGGATATTTGATCAACAGCATCAACAACATTTTTGTTGCCATTTAAAGGAATCTTTGGATGTAACCTGTGAATTTGGAAGAAGAGAAAACTATTATTACATTTACAGAAAAACGTTTTGGATTTTTTTCTTGTGATGACTTAACATTTGTGGCTGAAGTGGAATTTGGGTGAGGCAGTTTTTATAAACACGACAGAATTTCTGAAGATGCTCTTGTTGTGTTTGTAACTGTTTTTGAACTTTTTGAAAAAATTTTTTACCTCCAAACCAAGGATATTTTGCATTGGAAGTCCTACATATATTTGGACACATCTCTATGGATCTTTTTTTCATAAATAACAACTATGTTCATGAGTTGTCACCAGTTTAAAACCAACCTATCGACACATCAAAACAAGGAGGACGTTTTTTTGCAGTCCTGTTCACACTGGTGTGCAGATTTTAATGAGACGTGGTAACCATGACAATGAAAATGAACAGGAAGGGTTCTGATTGGTCTCTGGAGGGCTGGGATCCGAATGTACGCCGCCTCAGCTACAGATACACCACCCTCATCCAGGTAAACTCAGGCTTCAATCAGAGGACAGGGTGCTTCTGAATGCCAATGACATTTACAGTTTTGTCCAAGAATTTAGCTGATTTAAATTTTTAAAACTTGGTTTACAAACACAAAGTATCAGGGCATTCAGGTAGAAGTTAAAATCAGACTCTGAAGCTTTAGTTTGCTTTGTTGAGTTAAAAACAATACAGCTAAAATTCAGGCTGCACCAAACAACACTACTGAGACAGTACAGTTTTCTTTCAGAAGCCCTGCACTGTGGTTTGTTTCAACTTGTGGTTTTAAGAGTGGAACCGACAGTGCTATCATACCAAAGATATCGTTACATGTACAGTACATGCTCACTTTGTAGCACTTACACAAGTTTCAACCGTTTCAATACTCCACTATGGAGCCTGGAGTGTGCCACCAGAATAATGACAGACATGAGCCAGGTCCCAATACATTTATTGATTTAAAAAAATATATATTATAAATATCCTTATCCAAAAGACAGGATAATGTTGTTAATATTATGCAAGAGTTTAATGCTAATTTAATTATTTAGTTCACAGTAGCCTTTTAAAATAAATCAGTCTATTGATTATTCAACACAACACAAACTTCAACTTTATCTCAAAGCAACAACTATGCATTCATCCATAAGGTAACATAAAAAAAACATGTAAACAATGTAAAAGAATATATATATATCATAATTATAATAATCAGTGACTTGATATAATCCCTTTAGGAGACACCCTGAATAATACTGTCATTGTTTTTTTTGTTGCATAATTACTGCTGTGCCAAGTGATGATACTGACTGTAATTTCAATTAGTTGAGAAAGCATTCTTATATTCCCACAATGTGTCCCATCCCCAAAGTTACTGAAAGCCTGTTTGTTTGTTGTTTATCTGTTTTGTTTAGTGGTTGTTTTCTGTCTGGCTGTGTTCAGCGCTGCGTTAAATTCCACTGTGATGGAGAGCTGGTATTCATTCATTCATTCATTCATTCAGCAGCTCTTACTCTCATTTACTGAACACAACCACAATGGGACAGGGGTGTGTGTGTGTGTGCGTGTGTGTGTGTGTGTGTGTGTGTGTGTGTGTGCGTGTGTGTCTTTAAAATCAGCATAGGACAAAAAGTTGCTTCTGTCACTGTTGGCTATTTCCAGTGAAGGAAAGTAACAAAGCAGATTTACTCAGGCGCTATTAAGTCCAATTCTGAAGTACTTGTACTTTATTTGAGTAAGCCTAATTGAGTAACTGCTGAGCACTGTTTTCTGTGGTGATAAAAAGTGTCATAGGCCCTGTTTACACTTTACAGTAACATGCGTCTTGGGTGATCCAATCACAAGACAGCAGACCAATACCTGAAGAAGACCTCTCAGCTGCAGACAGATATTGTGCCGACAGAATAGAGACAAAATGTTAATGTTAATTGTCCACTGAAGCAGAAAGGAGAGCCGGTCTGTCTGTGTTTTTATGGACAAGTTTATTCAGTGACAAATACCAGCACAATTACATTGTCACTATATCTCATCCCGTGACCTTTGACTTATCTAAATGATCTATCTAAATGCAAATGAGGTGAGCTGGAAGTGCCTTTATCAATCATATGACCTCTTAATAGCTGTCTTGTGCCCCCCCCTGCCTCAAAATGCTCCTAAATCTAAAGTAATTGGATTAATCTGAGTTTCAGCATCCTATAATGGTCCAAATGTTCCTTCAGAGGCTGTTTTATTCTCATGGGAACCGAATATTTGGAAACACACTGCTGCAAAAAGTAAATGCTGTGCACTGTTTCCTAACTGGTGATAAAAAGTTTCATAAACACCAGCAGAGGGCAGACTCATACCTAAAGAAGACCTCTCACCTGCAGCCAGATAGAGTGCAGCCTGCAGTGTACACTTAGAGACCCTGGAGGGAGCTTGTATAACTTGTAGTAAACCTAGTACACACTGATGGTGACAAGATACTACAAAGCTGCAGTTATGACTTGGAGAGAGCCTTTAGACTGAACTGAAATGACAGAATCTTAGAAACAACATGAGCCTTTGTTAGAGTTAAATCAAACCAGTCTATGATCACACACATTTTAAAATAATTAATATGGCGAACAAGTTTGCCATATCAACTTAAAAAGAAGGATATTACATCAGTGTTGTGTTGCTGCTTCCCCCAAGTGGCCAAAAGAAATCAGTTATTGCAGGTTTTCAGTGTCTCTGTGTTCAGAATAGATTAATTCAATTGATCCATGTTTTAATATTCAGTATTCAGTTATCACAAGTTATTGAACACTCATTACTCTACATTACTTTACATTTACAAGCTTGTAATTCATTCTTGTCACCAGTGTGACCAGTGTGTGAATTATCTGGTGACTGCTGTTAAACACAGGCTCTTTTCAGGAAAACAAATCTCCATATACAGTCATTGATCCATTTCAAGTTTCCAGTTTATTTGGAAGAAACAGAAGAAATTGTGGGTATTTCGGAGGAGCAGTGATAGCCACAGAAACGTACCACTTTAAAAGAAGATGTGAATATCGTCATCTAAGGCTCTTTTTCTTCCTTTTTTTTTAAATGATCTTTTGGGCATTTTCTATGCCGATATTAGATGGTGATAATGATGACAGGAAAATAGGGAGAGAGATGGGGAAGACATGCAATAAATGTTCCCAGCCAGATTAGAACCAGGCACATCGTGGTTCATGGTCGGCGTCTAAACCCTAAACCTATCTGTCCTCTGTGTGGTTTGTTACCTTTCCACACAGGAGTGACATTAGCAGGTGTAAGTGAATACCCGGCTCATGTCTGTCCTGAATTATTTACCTGAAGAAAGAGATGATGAGAACACACACCCATCCACCGCAGGCAGCATGGACATTACATCACTGCTGTCCTGCTAACACCACACCAGCGCTGTGGCTTGCCTCAGTCACGTTTGTCCAAAGCATGGTGTGTGTGTGTGTGTGTGTGTGTGTGTGTGTGTGAGATTATAGTAGTAGCCATGGTGGAAGTCCTTTTCTCTGAATCTGTCCTGTGTGTCAGATATACAGCAAACTGCATGGAATAACCTTTATGTTCATATGTTTAGCAGCATGAAATTAGAGGTCTACGAGTTACAATATATATCAGGGAGTTTATTGAACAGGCTCAGGTTAGTTCTCTTTTACGGACTTCCATTGAAAAACTACGTGACCTGATTGTGTTTGAAATAACTTTTGCGATATTCAATAAATACAAGACAGTGCAGAGCTAGAGTAGGAACCCGAATTATTGAAGAAGGTACATGTAACAAAACTGCAATACATGTCTGAAGGATAAATAATGGGGATTTGCATCTTTTGCTGAAACTGACAGCACTACATGGAAAGCATATAACATTTCATGCATGACAGCTTCCCCAATACTTGCAGATCTGTGTGCTCCGTAAACATCGGAAGCCAAAAACTACCTGTCCCTGGTGGCTCTCGGAAGGCTTATTGTTTAATAAAAACACACACAAACACAGTGCTTATCTGGATTTTCTGTCTGGTCTTGCATTATCAGAAGTAGAAGATGAGAAGAAGAAGATTTTTGTATATTTCTAACACATACTATTGAACCTGAGTGCTGAAAATGAACCACTCCACAGGGTTCTCTGACAATTAGTGGGTCATGAATTACCATGGCAGTCTCCATTTTCTGCGGTGTCTGGTTAGTTGACCTGGGGGCTTCATTGATCTTTAAATAACTTCAGTAAAAAGCCTCTAAAGGCCTGTGAGTTAAAACAACTCTCAGTCAATGTGACACTGATGGGAGAATGCTGTCATGAAAGACACTCACAGCTAAATGTTTGTCATTTAAACTTACAATGTCAGCTATTTGTTAATAACCTTTTAAAGTTCATTTTTATAGGAATTCACCCATCCATTCATCTTTTTCCAATGCATTTTTTCACTCATTATTTACAGTGTTTAGAGATAATTTACAGATTAGAGTGGGAATAGGTCAAAGGTCATGTGTCAAAACTAACAATGTCATAACTGTACGACAAAGGTCCCCCAACCTTAACAACAATGTTTCCCTAACCTAATTTTAAGACAAAACTTTGCCGTGTCCCAAGTCCACAATACATGGATAAAATACAGAAAGATTGAGATAGCATTTAAAGGAAAAAGTTGGTGTTTTTTTCTTATTGTCAGTAAATCCCATTTCCTATGTTCAGCCTCAAATGTATTCACATTGGGTGCTCTAGTGAGTATTTGGAGCAGCAGGACAGTGTATGTGGGATTGAGTCAAAATAAACTACAGTGTATGCGTTGATGGTTATGAAGGAACATGTCATCCAGTGCAACAGTGTGACTCGATGATGTGTTTTTGATAATTTTTGGACAACAACGGAGTTCTATAGCACAGAGGAATAAGATATATTAGGTTGTGGCAATACTTGCTTGTTTACTTTGGTCTTTCATGGGATGTTTATTGACAAGAAAACAGACTTATCCTTTAACATTAGCTAACAGTAGCTACATAATTGTTTTTTGAGTAATTGTTACTAATATGTTTGTTTTTATGTTAAATAGTGAACTCATGAAATATAATTTATGCTGAAGTCTTCTTACCTCACATAAGATCTGACTGTGTCACTAACTTTCATTCATCCTATAGATGATATTGTAGTTCTGTAATTTGACTTCTAGTTATGTAAAAAAAACAAACCAACCAAAATCATCAATGGAAAAGTGCTTTGACTTCAGTGTTATCTCTGTACTCTGAACAGGTACCAAGCTCATCTGAATTATATCCATCTGCATGTCCGTACATGTACTAGACACCTGCCCGATAAGAAATGAGAGCAAAAAAAGGAGATATGTATAGATGATAAGGGGGAGAAAGAGGCGACGGAAAGAAAGATAGAAAGATAGAAAGAAGAAGAAATATAAAAGAGGAGACAAAAAGACAGACACCAAACAGATCCTCTGTGTTAAATAATTTAACATGTGGTTTCTGATAGTTTGCCATTGGCCCCTTATCGCTCCTGTTGACTCTGTCACAGGCTGTGTGTGTGTGTGTGTGTGTGTGTGTGTGTGTGTGTGTGTGTGTGTGTGTGACAGATGCTTGGTGGTGTTATGTTCAGGTGGCTCAGTTTGCCAGACGGAGTATTTACTTAATTAAACAGACATATATGTAACACACACTCAAACAACCATTCATCACACTCACACACACAATCCAGAGTCACCAACTCACATCTCGTGCTACACTCAGCTCGCATTCTTCCCATCTTTCTCTCTTCTTACAGAGGAGGAAGGAAAGAAACAAAGACTGACAATGCTAGCATGCTGATGTTAAGCAGGTATAATGGTTACCATGTTCTCTGTGTTAGTTTAGTGCGTTAGCATGCTAACATTTGCTAATTGGTGATGAACACAAAGCACAGCTGAGGCTGATGAGAATATCATGATGTTTTGCAGGTATTTGATTATAAACTAAAGTATTGGACAATAATAATTCACGTTCACGTGTCTCTTTGCCACTGCCACTGACCTTGACACTTCGCTTGCTGTCTGAAAGCACCTTAGCAATGTCATCCTGCCAAGAGGGGCGTCAGACCAGAAAACCCTCATTTGGGTCGTGTTGGAAGGCAATGATGGAAAAACATATTTTGTCATTTTGTTGGAGGACTTGTTACAGGTGCATGGCCCTCAGAGGATGAGCCCTTTCAATTTCCAACATTTAGCTCTGAAGCAAACACAAGGTTCTACACTTTTAGTATTATTAGATTGTTTTGTTTTTAATTATTCCTCAGGGTAAATAATGGTCGGATAATCACTACTCAGTATGATGTATCACTTGGGGACGCACAAAAATAGCAACTAATGATTTGGTAATGAGTAATGAATGAGACTTTACTAGTTTGTGCTGCTGGTTCAGATTTAATCAGGAGCGACTCATGAAGAAAGTGGTTATTCTGATTCACAGACATTTATGAACTAAGCATTACCTAATGATTCATTAATATAGTATCTCCCAGTCTGTTCTCTAGTAACTCATCATCATCTAGCTCAACTGCTCGCTTAATTAATTATCATTCCTCACTCGTTCCTTTGTAACTACTCATTTTTGTGTAACCTATTGTAAAATGTTTCCATGATTGTTAGTATAAGTAGTATACTAAAATTGTCCTTAATGTTTCACAGTGATGAAACACGCAGTTTATCCTGCATAACCTGCAGAATCTACATTGCAGTAAGAGTCTGTAGTGTATTTATCTGCACAGAAATCCAACACCATAGGACACACCTGAGGAGGAAGTGACATCTTGTTGCTACGGGCAACAGGGGAGGTTGTGGGCGTCTGGGTTAACAAAGTGTGAGTGTGATCAGGAGGTGAGAGCAGGAGGATTGTCCCAAAATGTCACTGCAGTGGAAACTTCAAGGTGATCTGTAAAGTGTCCGAAGGCTGGATTCAGATATTTTTAAATACATTTCCTAAAAGTGGACAAGAAATATACAGAGAGATGGGACTGAAGGTCACAAACCGGGATGTTTGACCCTATTGGACTATAACATGTCTGATATTGGACCTGTTTTTCTTGTCATCATTTTTTGGCATTCCTTAAAATTTGATATAAATCCAGGGGAGAGAAACAGAGGTGACGTGTGACCGTGATCTGCTGGAATTTAACTTGTGATGAATCGAACTTGTTGTGTTGTCCTGTGGACCTAACCTGAGTCTTAGTTTGATATTTTACGTGGATACTTGGACATCCATGTGTGTAAGGAATATAAAGAGGAAACTGAAATTATACAAACATCAGATCAATTTACACACATTTTCACCTGTACTTGTGGATATGTTTTTCATGGCTGTGTGAAATAGAGGACTGCCTCCATCGGATATCATTGTCAAAGTGTGTTTGTATGTGAATTTGTGCTGTGCACGTGAAGATGTACAGGCGTCGGGACTATGTGGAACTCTATGAGAAGGATCTGGCCAAATGGGCACTGCTACGCAACGTCAACACTGTGATGAAACACAGCACATTGCTGCCGGTACGCTGTGTGTGAGTGTGTGTGTGTGTGTGTGTGTGTGTGAGAGAGAGAGAGAGAGTGTTTTAAGTTTCATGAGTCATAATTGTATGTGCTCGTTTTGTTGGATTTGTGTTGCGTAAGATACGTGCGTGTTTTCCCTTGTGTCATGCATCAAATATTAATTATATTTCTGTGTGGTGTTCTGTAGTGATACCTCTGTGTGTGTGTGTGTGTGTGTGTCTGTTTGTCTGTGTGTGAAAGAGAGAGAGCATGTGTGAGTATATGTGTGTGTGTGTGTGTGTGTGAGAGAGAGAGAGAGAGAGAGCGTAAGGCTGTTTGTTAAAGTAATTATGCATGAATCACAAGAATGTGGTTTTCTGTTTTGAATCATAATTGTATATCTGAAAACTGTGTTTAAGTTTTTAACGTACCTGTGTGTGTGTGTGTGTGTGTGTGTGTGTGTGTGTGTGTGTGTGTGTGTCTGCCTTGCCGCATGTTAAAAACCGTGGCAAAAGGCAACAATTTGTGGCCACGTTTGTGAACAACAAAAGACAGTCCAAGTCTTTTGGGAAATATAATATAATATAATATAATATAAGGCTATAGCCAGCAGTCGCTTAGCTTAGCTTAGCAGAAAGACTGGAAACAGGGAGAAACAGCTTGCCTGGCTCTATACAAAGGTAACTAAATCCATGTACCATCACCTCCAAGGCTGCGTTCAGACCAACCCCAGCTCTGTGTGAAAAAACAGCCCTCATTCATTTGAACCTGGCTCAGCTTTTGCCAATCAAATATGTGCAAGCACACATTCCTAGAAGATTATTTTGTAATATGAACAGCATATTCCTGCTGTTTGCCTTGCGATCATCGTGCTGAAGGACAAAATATTTATTAGTATTACAAACTACGGTTCAGTGTTCTGGCATCAGATAAGCCCTCTAAGTCATGGATCTGTTATTCAAACTGGACTTCCTGGATCGACTTTCTTGTGCTTTACATGATTATTTCCATTTTCTGCTACTTTATACTTCTTCTCCACTACAATTCACAAACAAATATTGTACTTTCTACTCCACTACATTTATTTCATAATTTTAGATACTAGTTAGTTTGCATATTTTAATACAAAATATAATCAACAAAGCTCAGGTTACAGTTAGAGTGGTCCACCACTGCCTTGCATCACTCTGGGCTGGTAGACAGCAAACGTTAGTTATGGGTTGGGTGATATGTAGAGTTTTTCCAGGCAAGTTTGCTACGCCCCACAAACTCTCTCAGCTTTTTTTAGTCTAATAAATAAACTCTAAACAAAACTACTTTCCTTATTCAACAGAAAAATACAACCGCATACCTTCTGAATTCAAGTTTCTCTCTTCCACCTGACTGAGACTAGCCTACAATGCTAATACACATTTGCTTTGTACCGTTACATCATTTATTGTTGGCTAAAATCAATACATCGGTTAGGATCGTGGATCTGTTATCGTGAGGTAATATTTTACTAATCATATTGTTAGTGAGCAAGCTAATGTTGGCCAGCTACCTGTAATTTAGCTGATGCATGGATCTGGTGTTGGTTGCTTCGTGTCGTGGGCTGACAAAGTGATTTCCGAATGGCGAGCAAGTTATCAGCCAGATCAGCCCTGGGAGTCTCGATGAATTAGCTGTTATCCACTCAAGACAGCATTTTGCTACATTAGCTAGCTAGCAATTTGTCCACGTTACCAAGCAAGTTACATGGACTTTGTGTTGGGCTCTGTGTTTTGGTGGGTGCTGGTCTTTTGTTGCCAGTTTTTTGCGGACTGAGCTGAACATGGAGCTGAAGCGCGCATAACGTCACCTCCTTTGGAAAACCATCCCGAGTCCTTTACATAGAAATCAGTCCACAGGCTGTTATAGTCAACAGAGAAAGTCGGGGAGGGTCTCAAGTGACGTTCCACTCTGTTCACACATCGGCAATAAAAAGAGATTAATACATGCAAAATTGTTGCATATTGTTACATATGGCACCTTTAAGTTTGATGCCAATACTTTTGTACTTTCACTTAAGAAAAAGATCTGAGTACTTCTTCCACCACTGTTCACCAGTAACTGAAGAAACATGCCCCCACAAACACTTCCTTTGTTCTAACTGAATGCTCACCAAACCTCACTGATTAACATATTATATCTCATCTGTTTAATCCATAAAAAAAGATCACCACAACTGGGGCTAGTGGTGACTGTTTGAATTCATTGTAACCAACAACCTGCATCCAGGAGGGAGTAAGATAGAAACACACACGCTGAAAGACACCTTTCAGGTCTACAGGGGGTGAAAGTTTGACATTCAAAGGGTTGACCGGAAAGTATTCCTTAAATACCTCTGATTTGTAGATATCTGCTCGCGGCATTCATTCATCTTCTGTATTAACCCTTCTTTCCTCTCCTACATACGGCTGTCTGCTGGTTAGATGTCCTCCCTGTCCACCTCGACAAATTCCTGGTACACATTTTGTGTTTTTTCCCTTCCAGACACTTCAAGTCCAGGCTGGACCAGGAGATCATCCGGGGTTCATTTCACCCTTTTCAGACTGCACCATTTATTCAAATACTATAGTTAATTTACTAACCCTGTTAAGTCTTAATGTAACAGCTTCCATAAACGTAGTAAAGGACGTAAAGGTCAGCCCACTGTAGAGTAAGATGATATGAGGCCTTATTTAACCCTGTCTGACTTGGGTTATAAAGGTTCACATGTCTCCAGACTGCATTAATCCTGGTGTAGGTGCAGTGTGAAAATGGTTATGATTCAATTATTTAAACAAAGAAACATGGATTCTAATCATGGGTCTGATCAACTTACAAATATAAACACCAAATGGAAAACTTGTTAAACTTATCAATCACATTTATGGAGATGCTGTAATAAAGGTATGATTCCTTTCTGGTTCTGATTCTCACTCTGATTTCTCATGTGATCGTACCATTATTATTCTGCCCCTGATTTAAAAATGTGATTCTTTCTCTGACAGTGATCCCAATCCCAATCCTGCTTTTGGTTTTAATTCTTGATTTCTTTCCAGGGCGACTATGTCTGGTTGGACTTGAAGACCGGTCGGGAGTTTGAGGTGCCGATCGGCGCAGTGGTCAAACTCTGTGACTCAGGACAGATCCAGGTGTTGGATGATGAAGGAAATGTAAGTACTGACACACTTTGTTTTGTTACACTAAGTATTTCATTAGAACTGTAATCCAACATAAATGCAAAGTGAATTTTGGAATGATAAAACTGTTGTGTTATTTGCTATTTTGTCCCTAAACTCCAGTAGTTGGTGTATGATTCTGTTTTCCTTTACAACCCCTCCCCTCCCCCTCCAGGAGCACTGGATCTCCCCCCAGAATGCCACCAACATCAAGCCAATGCATCCCACCTCCATCCACGGTGTGGAGGACATGATCCGCCTGGGAGACCTCAACGAAGCTGGCATCCTCCGCAACCTGCTCATCAGATACAGAGAAAAACTCATATATGTGAGTATTACTGCAGTACTGTTCTTTAACTACTGCTGCCTACTGACACTGATATACTGTACTGTACAACTACAACCTGTTCATCAGATACAGAGGAAAACTCAAATATGTGAGTACACCATAACCCACCAGGTGTTCATCTCAGTAATGACATCTGATCACCATTCATTAATAATTCTCGTTATCTCAATACTACCCACATTCTGGCAGACTACTACTCATTAGCAAAGCCCATAGAGTTAGGTGACCTCTCAACTTAAAAACTGTCCAAATTGTGCAGATTGCAACTGCGTTGACAAGTTTCTCTCATCCAGGTACAGACCACAAGTTAATGCCAGGTGTAAATGAGAGCTCATATCACTAGAGGAAGTACCACAATGTGGAGATTTTAATTGAGCATACAGTGTTAAATTCACACATTGATGAGTTTTATTTCCCACTTTGTCGGCTTGTCTATTTGCACTCTACTACTAATTCTGCTATTTCTGTAATGATTAGAAGGCAGCACAAGATGAGGACAAACTTTCCATTGATATTATGTCAATAAAGATAAAGGTAAAAATGCTGCCAAATTGCTGACTGTTGGATGGTTTCTTAGTCCATTCTTAATATCATCACACCAACACTGCTTCTACATCTTTATCCAGGGCTTGAATCGTCTTTAACCTCAAACGTCTCATCTCAATTTCTTGCTTTTTTATTCTGTCTCTTGTCCGACTCACTATCCTCCTTCCTCCCTCCCTCCTCCTGTCTCCTCTGAAGACTAACTGTGGTGGCAGGGTAAGTCACCTCCTGAGCGACAAGCATGGCTGGAGAGAGATCCGACCTCAGCTGAAAATAATGCACTTAATACATGTACTTAATGCACACCTTCAATGTAACACATCACATCCTCAGAAACAGCAACATGCAGTATACTTCCTATTCAACTGTGTCTGTAAACTGCATGCATGTTGCATGTTTTGAATGTTCCATGTAAGCATTGTTCTATCTCATAAACTTTAAACTATCGTGACACACACTGTAGAAAACACAGTATGTCAAGACTCAAAGCCAAAACTAAACGGGCCTGGAGGGGAAAAGAGCTACTTTTCTTAAACGCTGAAGCTTTGGAGGTGTCATGTTTCTGCAGGACAAGTCGAAATGCTTTATGGTAAAGCGGTAACCAAGCTCAGCGCTGCATGTTGATTTGTTTCCAACATGGCGGTCTGTTCTCTCGTGGCGAACACTGATACATTGTCATTGTCATCTTTCACCATCTGAGACTTGTGTTACCTCATCTACCCTCCACCAGCCCCAGCTCGCTGCTCTCTCCCCCGACGCTGCTGTGTGAGCAGACAGCACAGAATGTGATGTGTTTAACATGTATTTGATTTTATATTTGACTTGATTTTTACTCCAATGAAATAATAAAAACAGCACAGAACTGTACACACTACTCATACTACTAGTTGGCAGGCAGACCGGTGCAGGAATCAACTGGAAAGGATTTGATCTACAGTATATCTAGAATTTCCTGAATTATCTTTATTTATTTATTACTTTATTTAACCACAGGGACGATACAAATAAACATTGTTACACGAGGAGAAGTTATGCACCAGGTGTTATGTATGCTGGGCATCTAGCTGAAGCTAATTTGCTAATCCTTTTCCTCTGTGTGCAGACATACACTGGCTCCATCCTGGTGGCCGTCAATCCTTACCAGCTGCTGCCCATTTACACAGCCGACCAGATCCGCCTCTACACCAACAAGAAGATTGGCGAAATGCCGCCCCACATCTTTGCCATTGCTGACAACTGTTACTTCAACATGCAGAGGAACAACCGCGACCAGTGCTGTATCATCAGGTAGGAGAGAGTTCAGACTGCAGGTAAAAGTGGCTCGAACCAAAATCTCCAACATGTGACAAAGATCTCGCCACGAGGATGGCAATGTCTGTCGGTCAGTCAGTCAGTCAGTCCATCTCTTTCGTCCAGAGTGAAATATCAACAACTATTGGACACAAATCCCACTGAAACTAATTTGCAGCAGTATGACCTCAGTCTGAACAGTCACATTGGAAATTACATTATCACACACACTGGAAGTGTAGTGTATACATTTACACACTAGTCAGGAAGCAGAGAGGATTTGATTAAACCTTGGGCTGGGTATCGAACATCTAAGTTTCTTTATGTACCAACCAACCAAAAGTGCAAAATGTCAAAAATAGTCATGTACTGAAAGTCGGTCTAGGGTGCTTGGTCTGACTACATATTTCCTTTTTAATATCTATATTTACCACATTCTTGTTAGGAAAATATGTTAATTAAAATTAAGGTGCATATCATATATACTGTGTGTGTGTGTGTGTGTGTGTGTGTGTGTGTGTGTGTGTGTGTGTGTGTGCGCGTGTGTGTGTGTGTGTGTGTGTGTGTGTGTGTCTGACTTAATAGTGGTGAGTCTGGAGCAGGGAAGACAGAAAGCACCAAACTGATCCTTCAGTTCCTGGCAGCCATCAGCGGTCAACACTCCTGGATAGAGCAGCAGGTCCTGGAGGCCAACCCTATACTAGAAGGTAGGAACACACACACACACACACACACACACACACACACACACAAACAATTAAAGACTGCTTCTGTCCAACCTCCACAGTCTGGATTGAAAGTGCTGTATGGAGTAGCTAATGAAATCCAGTAGGAATTACTTTCTAGTTAATGATTTAAACTCTATGACTTCTGTCATTGTAATGACAAGAAATCCTTCATTTGATAAATAGAAACACATGATATTGTAAAAGTGGAATTTTGGTCAAGAAGAGGAGATTAGCAAGGTGGTTTTGATCTGACTTTAAACTATTAAACTATTAAAGTCCAATCAAAACCTCCATTAAGTAATGGTCAGATAGTCATGAAAGGACAATGTTGTAACTACTCAGTATGATGTACCACTTTACTTGGGGGTGCACAAACAGAGTAACTAATTATCAAGTAATTAGTAATGACTGAGTGGCTACCAGTTCAGAGCTACTTATGAAGAAAGTGGTCGTTATTGCAATTCATGGATACTTATGAACTAATTATTTGCAAATGAATCTTTAATAAAGTATCTGCCAGTATGTTAACTCATCATTATCTACTATATAGTCCTCAATTCAAAGTTAATGTTATTGTAAAGTGTTACCTATTAGTTTGTCCTGGTTTTGAATAGGAGACAAACAGATTAATAAAACAATACTTTAGGATTGATCCAAGCACTGTTATATTTAAAAAGTAACTTTGAACATTAAAGAGTTAAGGAGTGTGCTTGTTTGTCCAAAAAAGCGAGCTGCATTTTTAATATTACAATTACCACAATCTCTGGTAATATATCTAGTCTCATGTTAATATATTGGCATTCAATTCTTATAGTTGTTTTATTTATCACCCTATCCTGCCATGATTTTGAAGACTTGCTTTGTGGCTCTGCCCTGTGCATTCAAAGGGCTTCAATACATTACAATACACAAACATTTCCCTTTAAAAAGACTTCAACTTAAAGCTTCAAGTCTGGGGCAAGATGGTAAAATGTTCTGGTCTCCCAGTGGTCCAATGTGCATACAATTTATTTACAGGTACACTTTATGTCTGAGCAGGTGATAAAGTTACCTGTCTATCCAAATCTGCATGGGAAATGAGAGATGCAGGCATCATTCACACATTTACTAAAAAGCCCTCACCTAAAAGAAAAACAACACTCCATCGTCACACCACGCTACATGCATCTAATGTCTCAGTCTCCTCTCATACTCTTCGTCTCCGTCATGCAACGTGATGAAAGCACACAACTTACACATTTGCACACAAGTAAGAAAGAATAGCAGACAGTTCCACAACAGTCAATAAAATCCTGGGCAGGGTGTTGACCCTCAACTGTGTCTGAAACACAAAATGTCAACATTTTTTGCAGGTCTTCATCTGGTATTAATATTTAGGTTTTCTTGAAAATGTGAAACCTCCTGAAAACATATGGACAAAGGTACACACATACAGCTGGGTTCATATACACTCATCCACATTAAATCCTTATCACTTGTTTCCATTGTTTCTCTTCCAGCCTTTGGCAACGCTAAAACAATCCGCAATGACAACTCATCTCGTTTTGGGAAATACATCGACATCCATTTCAACAAGAGAGGAGCCATAGAGGGAGCCAAGATAGAGCAATACCTGCTGGAGAAATCCAGAGTCTGTCGACAGGTATGGCACAAAATGATAACACCTGTCCACCTGCTGCATCTTAAACTTTAATGCTTAAAAGATTTTCTCAGCGACTAATTGTGACTGAAAAACTATGATTCGGTTTGTTGTCTGGCTTTTGAATAACCAAGAAATTCTGACAAGACGGCTTTTTCCAGCTGATTGTTGTGCTTAAATGTAGAATATGCTACAGTTAACGTACTATGGTCAACATGCTGAAGTTAACATGCTGAAGTTAGCATGCTAACCTTTGCACACTTTGAGGATTTCTATTATCTTTCTGCAGGCTATAAAATAGTAAAGGAGGCAGTTCTAGCTGTTTAATGTTCAAATAAAGATATGATATGTGATGTTTTGTTTTACATTGTATTATATTGCTTATATCACTATATTGTCACTATCATACACCATACTATCACTGTATAATAATACCATATTACTACTACATTGTGTTGTATTTTTATGTTATTGTATTATATGCTATATCATGGTATTCTCTTCCATTTCTTTCATTCCATATATATGTATTTCATAGCATAGTATAATTGCATTATAGTGTGTGTGTGTGTGTGTGTGTGTGTGTGTGTGTATGATATATTCTGCACATATACATAACACTTTATACTTCAATATCTTATTATGTATATTGTACTTATTCATACCTATACCTACATACTACTGGTAGGTAAGGTATTATATTGTATATATTGTATATTGCTTTTTTAAAATGTCATCTCTCAATTTTTTTCATTTCTTATTTTATCTTTCAATTATTTCATTAAAATAGTTATTTATCTGTTTCCTTACCTCTGTCTCTGTGCTGTTGTGAATTTAATGTTTCATTCGATGCGACATTTATTTATTTCTTCTTTCCTCTCTCTCCGCAGGCGCACGATGAGAGGAACTACCACATCTTCTATTGCATGCTGAAGGGCATGACTGCAGATGAGAAGAAGAAACTTGGGCTGAGCAAAGCCACCGACTACACCTACCTGACCATAGTGAGTACTGTTTCACCTTCACGCTCATGGAAGCTGTGTCAGCAGTTGAGACTTTGACCTTTGCAGTTGGTGAAGGGTCCCTTAAATCAGGACAATTGTTAGGACATCCTGCCACTCGGTCACTGCACAATAACAAACCTGATAACTGCTTTAAAGGGAAACTTCGCCCTAAAAAATGACAAAACAGAGATGATCTGATCATTTGAGATAGTTCCACCAGGTATAATACAAGTCTGATAACAGAAAAGGTTTCAGGGATGTAAAACATCAGCTGTTAATGTCACTTGTTTTGTTTCATCCTTTACAGTCAAACAGTTGAGGGCTCCTTTCACTGAAAGGACATTTTCCTAGAATGTACTGGTCTTGATGATATTTAATACTTGTTCTTTTAAAACCATCCATCTCTCTGTTTCTCTGTAGGGTAAGTGTACAGTATGTGATGGCCGAGACGACATGAAAGAGTACTCCAACATCCGCTCTGCAATGAAGGTACTGATTAAAACCACACCCTGATTATAGTACAGCAAAGAGAGATCAGCTCCAGGAGTTTGTAGGTGTATCACTGTGTAGCTACTTGAAGTCTTTAGCTGATTAATACTAATAAAAGTGGATCCTCTTGCATTTTAAAGAAACTGGAACGTGATACATTTTCTTTTCCAAACAGGATTTACAGTTTTCCTTTGCTGTGTTCTGCAGGTGCTAATGTTCACAGACAAAGAGAACTGGGAGATTTCTAAACTGCTGGCTGCTATATTACACATGGGAAACCTCAGATATGAAGGTAAAACAATCCCTGCTGAATTCAGCCATTTTACACACTACTCGTAATGTTTGCTGCTGCTCTGGTATGTTTCTCACTTCAGTCTTCCTCTGTATTTAGTTTCCTGTAGCCGTGCTTGTTTCTAGGTCTTTTACACAAGGGTGTAATTTTCCGCTGGGCATGTGGGGGGCCTGTCCCCCTCACTTTCCAAAATTCTGTTTTTATCCCCTTCACTTTTATGGCTTCAGGTTGATTTTCTAACGAAACCATCTCTGAACATTGTTCCTACTGTCCAGCCACTCATTGATACACTCATCTGAGTCGCCTTCTGTTATTATCGGGCTCTCAAAGCTCAGCAGCAGCGAGTGGTGCAGCGAGTGGTGCAGCGAGTGCTTCGTGGACTTTTTTTTGCCCCGGGTCTTGCCTCAGACTACATACAGGCTGGCCTACCTTGTACCTGGAGATTGTATGCAGCCTGAAATCAATACTTTGCAGACACTATTGAGGACTGAAAAAAGCTTTTGAGTGATAAATTAATTTCATTAATTTGTTTTGATTAATAATTTAATCTATATTTTAATTTACAGGTAATATTGTCCTAAAAAGACACTAGAACTGAACAGTGACGTCAAAAATAAAATAGTAAAGCACAGTTGTCTTTGCAGTAAAGATGCAACAATTATCTATCAGAAAGTATCAGGTATCTATGAAGGAAACTAAAAAATACTTTAAGAAGGGTTACAGACGTTTACAAGGCAGTTCTTGTCATTATTATGGAAAACACAATAACCAATTCTAGCATAATTTGTTATTTGCTCAATTTAATTAAATGTTTTGTTGTTGTTTTTGTTTGTTTGTTTGTTTGTATTGCATTGTGTTTCTCCCACTTCTGAAACCAAACCTACACTGTAGCCAGTAATGTTGTGTGTCTGACACTGAGAGAGCCGCTTGACAAGCTTTGTATTCTGTTTGTTTTTTTAATCTTTTTCACATTCCAACGTTTTTTACATTTAACACCTTTTTAAAATATTGTTGTATTTTTATTTGTGTTTCATTCATATATACACTCTGTTAACCTTTGACCCTGCAGCTCGAACCTACGACAACCTGGATGCCTGCGAGGTTGTCCGCAGCCCTCACCTCACCACTGCTGCTACGCTGCTGGAGGTGACACACACACACACACACACACACACACACACACACACACACACCAGCTGTTAATGTGTTTCAGTGACGGCAGGTTCATCCATATGAGCAACAGTATGATAATGGACGTGTTATGACACAATGGGCCCCATTGGGCAGAGACGCATTAAAAGGTTCCCACTTAGAAAGCATTCAGGTCAGGTATTTTCACAGCTAACCTTTTGATAAAATCCGTTTTGTATTTGTATTGTATTTTTCATTTTTGTGTGTGTTTGTGTGTTCAGGTGGATGGTAAAGATCTGATGAACTGTTTGACCAGTCGAACTCTGATCACCAGAGGAGAGACCGTCTCCACCCCACTCAGCATTGAACAGGCTCTGGATGTACGGGACGCTTTTGTTAAGGTGCAACATTTAATTATTAAAACTGTCTTTTATTCATCTTTGTTATTCAACACATTATGATGTATGGCCTTAAATATCAACCAAAAACTAAGATCCATAACAGGAAGTTAAAGGTGCCCTCTGGAGTTTTTTTGTAAACAATCTAAAGTTATGTTTACATTCAGTGGTACCAAAACAAATCCTCCCTTTGTTTACATCCATGTTAAGTAGCTGGCAGTCATCTTCTTCCCTGTCTTTGCTGGAATATTGCAGCGTTTCTGAGCACATTATCGCCACCTGTGGATTGGTGGAATAGCGTGAAAGCATTGGTAGAAATGTGAACTGTCACCTACGTGCTCTCGTTTCCTCGTGCACATTCACAAGACAAAGAAACCAAAGTCATAAAAAAGGGCTCCAAAATGCTTCTAGAGGTCAAAGTGTTGAATAGTGAATGGCGAGTTGACAATGTGTGTGTGTGTGTGTGTGTGTGTGTGTGTGTGTGTGTGTGTGTGTGTGCGTGCGTGCGCGTGTGTGTGTGTGTGCATGCAGGGAATTTACGGCCGTTTGTTTGTGTGGATCGTGGAGAAGATCAATGCAGCCATTTACAAGCCTGCGTCCTCAATACCGAAAGGTCTCAGACGCTCCATCGGACTGCTGGACATCTTCGGCTTTGAGAACTTCACCATCAACAGGTACAACACACACATCCACACACACACACACACACACACACACACACACACACACACACCGATGGATTTGTTACAACTTGTTTTTCTCATTAACCTCATGCAGCCCACCCCTTTTTCTGTCCCATATATGGTTTTGGCTTTTAATTTCCGATTGCTATTGCTGGCTACAGTATACACTTTACACTGTATGCACTGTAGCCAGTGTATTAAATACAGTGTACATTACACTGTACACTGTTATACTGTATATACAGTGTACAATTGAATATATGTCATCTTTAACTGTCACTTTTGAACTGAGAGTGAAATTATTTTGTCATTATTTTCACTTCTCGCCCTCCGTCCTGCAGCTTTGAGCAGCTGTGCATCAACTTCGCCAACGAGAACCTGCAGCAGTTCTTCGTCCGTCACGTCTTCAAGCTGGAGCAGGAGGAGTACAACCTGGAGAACATCAACTGGCAGCACATTGAGTTCACTGACAACCAGGACGCTCTGGACATGATCGCCATCAAACCCATGAACATCATCTCGCTCATCGACGAGGAGAGCAAGTTCCCCAAGGTACATACAACTTCCCTCCCCTGGTCTCAAATAGCTCAAAAGTCAACACGGTCAACATACTGTGGTTTGCAATTGGTCAACCATCATCATCCAGCATCACCTTGTTGGTGACCGAGCAGACAGGTAGTGTTACTTTAGCTTTGACTGTTATTTAGTCATGAATATTTACTTATAACAATAATAACAACGTATGAAATGACAAAGTGGAAACAATGTGAAAGGTGTCACTCATGAAGAACCTTTACTGAGCTTTATAGTGAGTTTCAACTTGTTGTTTATCTGTCTGGCCTTCAACTTTACTATTCTGGTTCACTCTCACCGCTCTCATAGTGTTGTTTTCAGAGAAAAAGCTGTAAAAACCCACTGCACACTACCTGCTCAGCAGCAAACAGCAGACAGACACAGTTAGCTGGTGAACATAGTGCAGCATTTAGCAGCTAGAGAGCCAGATATTTCCCTCAGGAGTTGGTGGAGACCAAATACAGAGCTAAAACAGTGAATATTGGACTCATATTCCTCAGGTGGACACAAACACGACAATGTGTAAATAAACTTTTCTAATATGTTCACTGCATCAACTTAAAAGGTGATGATATGTCAGTGTTGTGTTCATAACTTGTTTCTGCTGAAAACAAGTGGACAAAAAAATCAGTTGTTGCAGGTTTAAGATTTGAAACCATAAACAAACAAACACATTTGTCTGTTTGTTTCCGTCTGTCTTTGTGTGTCCTGCAGGGCACAGACACCACCATGCTGAACAAGCTGAACTTTCAGCACAAACTCAACACGTACTACATCCCTCCAAAGAACAACCATGAGACTCAGTTTGGCATCCAGCACTTTGCTGGAGTGGTTTACTACGAAACAAGAGGTCAGAACTGCTTTATTACACCAGAATTAAATTGTCCCTCTATTACTGTATTAACATATGAGGTCAAAGATATTTAATGAAGCCAGTTTGATGTGTTTCCTCCTGTTATCACTGCGCATATAATTGTTTCTGGGTGGGAAAGAAAATTCTATTGTGACTGCTGATGTTGATGATCACATTTTTTGTCAATAACTTCACGCGTCTGTAGTGTGTGTTGATGTGTTTGTTTATTATGTGCATGCTGCAACACGGTGTTTATATGTGCGTGTGTCCGGCAGGCTTCCTGGAGAAGAACAGAGACACTTTATACGGTGACATCATCCAGCTGGTTCACTCCTCCAAGAATAAGTTCATCAAACAAATCTTCCAGGCTGATGTTGCTATGGTAATGGACACACACACACACACACACACACACACACACATCTGTATATACAGTATTCTGGTCATGATGTTAAATATCGCTCCTCTTCTGGGTCTCATTCTGAGTTAACAACATTTTGGCTAATGTGATAAATTCAGTGACATTGACATGAATGAAAAATTGTTCTTTTAGTAAGCAGCAGTGCAAAAGAGTAAAAATATATTTTCATTCCAATATCTAGAGATGATTGAAAGATAAATACTGCAGCGTTATCATTAAAAATCAACATTTGACGTTTAAACAAAGTGTTCGATTATAACAAAAAGAGATGACAGAGTTTATCTGAGAATAAACTGAACAAACAAAGATGGCTGTGGATCAAAGTGGTGCCACAGGAGACTCCGCCTGTTCAAGCTTTACTAGCTTTTTTTAGTTTTTCTCAGTAATGTCTAGCTTAAAGCTAACATTACCGTCTTCTTTGTCTTCCCTCTGTGTGTGTTTGTGTATGTGTGGTGTGCGAGAGTGTGTGTGTGTGTGTGTGTGTGTGTGTGTACTTTCATGTCTGTGTGCTGCTGCTTGCCAGTTTCTGTGTGGTTATTCTCCTGGTAGTTCAGTAGGTCTCCCTGCCAGAACTCTTCCCAAGGTAAAAATAAAGAATACATCGCAGTCCCTCCAAACACTCTCCATCTATTCAACTCTTCATCTTTCTCATCTTGATTTTTTTTTAACATTACAATGACATGTGTTGCATGTCCAACCCATATCAACTGTCATATCAGGATCAGATTAAAATGAACTCAGATTTAATGTAAACTAAATAAAAGTCCATGTCTGAATCTGAATCCTGAATCTGTACTGGTCTGGGGCAAGAAGATCCCTTTGGATGAGGTTCACATACACACCACATCCAAAAGAAGGGTTTATACCCTAAGTCTAGTGATGTTACACTAGAAGCAGACTGCTCAACACTGTATCAATCTTGTTACATATATTAATGCTTTTTCTCCAAAACAAATGTCATATCATTCTTTCTTCCCATGGTGTTCGGATAAAGCACACTGTTTTATTTCCAACATGTCTTGTCTGTTTTATTACAGATTTTATATATGATATTATATCATATATTATTGTTATTGGTATTTTATTCCATTTTATTTTTGTATTATTTTTAATCATCTGATTTTATTTGCTTCATTACAGTCCTGAAATGTTTTAGTCCTGGTTTATGCTGTGGGTGAGTGTAAGTGCTGTATAGATAAAGTTTATTATTATCATAATGATTGCGATATAAGACAAAACTCAGATCAGCTTTATATGAAAATATATATGAATATTATTCGTTTCTAATGGTTTCATATTGCTTTAGAAACTTTGATTCATTTTGAAAGTTTTGACCGACTATTGACATGGCTCAATGTAGAATCATGAGTATTTACTGCCCTCAAGTGGTCACAGTGAGGAACTACATGACGGTGTTACACCGGAAGTGTTGTCTTGTTATCATGTCTAACTTGACGTATCACCTTGATGTAGTTTCCCACTGTGACCACTAGAGGGCAGTACGTACTCATGATTCTACAAGGAATTATGTCAACAGTCAGCTCCAGCATCAAGGCAGACATGTAGCATAACCCTCACACCAGAAAGCTGTATTTAAAACAACTGTTTATAAATAAATCGTTTACTAATGTTACTTATGTTATATGAAATAATACACTTATAGCGACTTGTACATGAAAAATAAGTAACGATTATTAATAACACCACGGATGTATTGTGCTATTGCAGTTCCTTCCTCTGACCACTGGAGGACAGTAAACACATGTTTCTGAATATAGTCGTGCCAAGCGTCAGCTCCACTATTGTAAAGACAGACACAACACCACACAAATATTTCCGGGAAAAACTTTCAAAATAAAACAACCGACAACGACAGTGGGGCGTTTTATACTGGTGCTGGGGTTCAAACTGTTTAGTAGAAAAACAGACCAGGCAAGTGTGAAGTATTGACACACTAACTGCGCCGTTGGCTTGATATTTGTCTACATTCAGGTTAGTTACTTAGTTATCTAGCTAGCTAGTTAGCTGGTTGAAAAAGTCCTCATAGCCGAAGTTACACTTACAGATTCAGTCCCTGATAATAAATTCTGGTGTTGACAAAATGTCCTTGGGGTCAGGTTCAGGTGAGGGGAATCAATCAGGTATCAGGATTTAACGGTAACAGAATTCGGTGTAACACCTTGAGGTCGAGATGAAGCTAACGTTAGCGGTCCTCTGGCACAGCTGTAGTTGGTCAATAATTAGCTTCAGTACCAAGTTAACTAACAATGTCTGGTTTCCCTTTTCTTTGCGTGTTAAGTACGTATATACATATCGTAAATAAGGGCGCTAGGCTAGCTGTGTCCCCTGTTTCGAGTGCTAAACTCGTCTAACTAGCTTCGAGGACAGCATGAAAGAAGGTCATCTTCTCATCTAACTCCTGGTAAGATTGACACATTTCACTAATGTCCAATGTGTTTTTCTAAACCCTTTAAACTTTATAATGTGATATAAATCCTAAAACGTCCCCTTTGAAGGTATTTGGACTGACAGGCAGATATTTCAGATAAAGAAATGGATCTGCCCATTATTTTCTGGACCATAGATTTGTCTATAAAATATCAGAAAATTGTGAACAATTATCATAATAATAATAATAATAATAATAATAATAATAATAATACATATGTAGCCTATTCAAATTGTTTATTTGACCAACACTCCCAAAGCCCAAAGATATTCAGTTTACTATATAAAAGCATAAAATCCACTCATTTCAGAAGATGGTGTTAGCAAATGTTTGACTAATAGATGAATCGTCTAATAATTGCAGCTCCATCCTCTTGACATAGTTTCTCCTCTGACTTCACTTTTGATTGGCAACTGAACCTGCGATGTCAAGACAAAGACTTGTATATTTAGAGACAGAAAGAGGAAAAGGTTTAGTGTCAGGGCTCAGGAAGAGAAAAAAGGAGCCCTCATTGTTTCTGACCCTGACACTTTCTGTGCTGTCTAACTTTGTGTGTGTTCATGTGACTCTCTCTCTCTCTCTGTGTCTGTGTGTGTTCAGGGGGCAGAGACCAGGAAGCGTTCACCCACTCTCAGCAGTCAGTTTAAGAGATCTCTGGAGCTGCTGATGAGAACTCTGAGTGTCTGTCAGCCTTTCTTCGTTCGCTGCATCAAACCCAACGAATACAAGAAACCCATGGTGAGTATCTGCACTCTGTATTTAACAGAATATAATATAATAGAAGACGTTTATTTTTTGGTCGATAAGCGGTGCAATAGAAGTAAAAGCTGCTTGGTTACTACTAGACTCTGCAGCCGCTGGAGAGCAAAGCACTTCTCAGCAACTTTGGTTAATAATTGTTAAAAATGAATTTTGAGTTATGTGGGGTAAATAATGTAAACATCTAAAAACAGAATCTTGATTCTGCTCAGTGACAACTCCACTACAGAGGAGGGTCATGTTAGGTTGGCCCAACCCTGCAGAGAGATGGCAAAATCTTTTATCTGCTTTGAATTCAAGCTGCAGTCTCACAAAATATGGGAAATGAATATTTATTTACAAGCACAACATGAACATGAGTCAGATGTTTGATCTTGTAATGGGGTTAATGAAGAGATTTGTAACTGGGGAGGTCAGTAATTGTAATTTTGTGAGGTTGCAGAATAAAACAAATCCAAAAAGTTTAACATGCGGTTTATTTTGACGTCAGTCTCTTCCGCCATGAAAAATAAAAGCACTATTTGAATAAATAATGGCCGGTTTCAATACATTTTTAAGCTTAAACCTCTCAGACTTTTCTCTTTGATTAATCATACGCTGTTAAATGAAGACAAATGTACCACAAACAGTGTTTTCTCACCAATAACCTCTGTGAACATTGTTCATTACTAATTATACAAACTGCAAATTCAGTATGAACAGGGATAAAAACACTACTTGGAGTCTGTTGATGTTGTTTAACTTAATCAAAACACCTGAAGATGTTTTAAGTGATGGAGGACCAATCGGTACCAAGATGCATGAAAAATAATTTCATTGAAACACCCCTAACAAGGAGTCTGAGATGGTGGCCTTTAACCTCCTTCATCAGGCAAAGCTTTGAGAATAGTCTCAACACGTGACCAAAATCAACCTGACGTATCACCTGATAGTAATCAGACGGTCAGTAAACGGCAAATCTCAGCACTTTAACCAGAAACTCACCTCCTGTCTCAGCCCTCGTGTGTGTGTCTGTAGTTGTTTGACAGGGAGCTGTGTGTGCGTCAGCTGAGGTACTCGGGGATGATGGAGACCATTCGTATCCGCCGCGCAGGATATCCCATCCGCTACACCTTCGTGGAGTTTGTCGACCGCTACCGGGTGCTCATGCCTGGAGTCAAACCGGCGTACAAACAGGTACACTGTAACTGCAGGTGTGTGTGTGTGGACAGTTGTGTAATTGGCCCAAATAAAATACCTTTTTCCCCCTGGAAATTATGCTTGAATCAGTTATTGTTCACAACATCAGATATTGTTTTCGGGGAGAGTACTGCTGTCACACTGGCTACAACAGAGAGTGTTGCATTATGGTTAGCTTGGCGCTTTAAGGGCTTCTGAGGGTTCCTGTAACATGAACGAGTCAAGATGTGGACGGAATCTGTCAAGCCGCCAAGAATCACCTTCATCACAGATGATGAGGAGCTCAAAGACAAAAAGACAGAGTTGGAAAAGGTCTTTTAATCAGAGTTGTCTGATATTCGGGGTCAATACAGAAATCCGATTTGAATCCAGTATCATTTAAATGGATTTAACATCGGACACCAGACTGAGGCCAAACCAGCCAGGAAACAGAGTGTGTGTTTTTGTGTGTGCTTGTTAGGATGCAGTGTTTTCTGATGCCTGCGATTAGATGACACCACATGTGTGACACTGTGTTTTGTCACCATGCAGTTTTTCCCCAAAATCCAACAGCAGTCTGTTTTCTTTGGACTCCAACATGTTATGGTTTCCTCCCTCCCTCTGCTCTGTGAGTGTCTTTGAAAACGGTTTAGCGTTAGCATTTGTGTTTTGTAAAATTAGACTTCTGAAGTTAAAGTTTGGGACATTGTTGAGGTGTGTCGTGGTTCGGCCTGCATGACTGTGACTAAAATGAGAATTCTAATTATTTTGCTCAAATTGAGCTCACAATTATTTATCGATCACACATTCAAGTGTTAAATTTATAAAGAGACTAAATGGAGAAAAGCAAATTCTCATGTTTGCATCCGAGGATGTTTGCATCCGTTCTCCCGAGGAGGAATTTTAATATGTTGGATGATCCTCTGACTTTTTTGTAGCGCCATCATCTGGTCAAAGTTTTAATTTGTCCAATAATTTCCTCTATTTGCCCATCAGGAGGACCTGAGGGGAACCTGTCAGAGGATCGCTGAGGCAGTGCTCGGCAGAGACGATGACTGGCAGATGGGAAAGACCAAGATCTTCCTCAAGGTACTCCTGCATTCAAGGGCACTGATCACAGGGTTGGCGGTTCAAACCCCAGCTTGTCCCGTCCCCATGTCGAAGTATCGTTGGGCAAGACACTGAACTCCAAATTGCTCCTGATGGTCAGACCAGCACCTTGTAAGGTTGCTTGCTGCTATCAGTCTGTGTGTGTGTGTGTGTGTGTGTGTGTGTGTGTGTGTGTGTGTGTGTGTGTGTGTGTGTGTGTGTGTGTGTGTGAATGGGTGAATGAAGTGAAGCAGCTAATTGTAAAGGGCTTTGGATGTTAGTGCTATATTAGTGCTAGTGCTGCCATTTATGAAGCAATAAGACATTTTGGTGCAGCCTGTGGAAAATGTTTATACAGTTCCTCCCATGTGTCATTTATAATTGTTTTAAATGATTTATTCACCCCCAATTCTGCAAATGACCTTCAAAAGAGACTTACTACATTTCGGAGGGAGATGAGCTCAAAAAATCCAAAATCAAATCTGAAACAAATATATCAATTGTCCAGTGATTGTCCCAGTGTTTCCATTTCACATGATGCTGACGGGAAAGGTTTCCTGCTCTGTGTGTGTGTGTGTGTGTGTGTGTGTGTGTGTGTGTGTGTGTGTGTGTGTGTGTGTACAAGAGAGAATCAGACGGTGAGAAAATGACCAAAGGTGTTTTAGTTGCCATGTTTACATTTCTGTGTGTGCGTGTGTGTGTGTTTTATATGACTTTACATGAGTATGTACTGCTATTGTGTGTGTTTTGGTTTCCCGCCCAGTGAGGACAGATGTTGTCCAAAGGTCAAAGGTCACTGGTAAAGCTCTCTCTTGGCTGGTTGCCCCGGTGACACTGTCACTTTTGTCCCCAGAGGTTAAATGAAAATATCTGCTGCTGATGATTTAGGCTCAGCAGTTTGTTTTCAGTGTGTGACTCCTGTTGAACCTTTGTGTTTACACTGGTTTTGTTTATATTCTGACCGAGCGATGACACGTTTATACACCAGAGAGGATGAGTTTTAGATGCATGGACAGGCAGTATTTTCCAATAAACTGAGTTTACATGTTGTCCATAGACTCTGTAGACTTTGAGAGTAATTTGAAGATAAAAGCAAAAATGCTTTCATTTAGGCTTCCAGTTGGCTGATAGCATGTAGTGTAATGTCTCACTCTCTGTGGCTGTTGCTCTCTCATGTGTTTAACGTTTAAGGTTTTTGTGTGTCTTGGTACAGTACAGTTAAGGCTAACCTCTGTCAGGCTTTACTGCTCGGCTGGACAGGAAGCATAACAGGAAGTAGAAAGTGCAGGGGGGTGAAGGCAGGGCAGTACCCACACTTCCCCCGACAGGACGGATGGACAGATCACAGGAGGAAGAGAAGAAGTTTAAGGCGTTTATGTTCTTTTGAGTGTCGTGTTAGCAAACTGGAAAGCTGTCAAATTGAAGCGTGTTGGTAAAAAGTGCTGGAGCTGGAGCTTTTTGTTTACTGTGTCCTGACTTGACAATGACAAAGTTCACTTTGAAAGATTTATTTTTCTTTGTCATTTTCACCTTGATGGACAGTTGACAGTGAAGAGGCAGTGGTGTGGTGACACTGCACTTCTGTGGCTGTGTGACCATTCAGCTACCAAGGCGCTCCAACCAAGTTCACTTGCAACATTTTGAGAAGGCAGATATTCATATTTTTAGCCAATGTTTAGCGGCGTGCTGCTCCGTCAGTCCGTCCAACACTTTAGTCCAGACTGAAATATCTCAGCAGCTATTGGATCTGTGTCTAATTAGGCAGCTGTCTGTCATTTTCAATTATTTGTCTGATTGAAATGTGAAACAGAAGTATTTTTTCTTTGAAAAGTTGTGGTGTGTGATTTTTTGTTTTCCTGTTTCGTATAGATACAATATTATTTTTAAACAGTGAATCAAAGTTGGGAAATGATTGGTGTGTGTCACTTTGAGACAATCTGATTTGATTCCTGTCAGTGTTACATGATCTATATGATCTGATCAATATATTTAGAAACAGTCTTTACATTTGTATTTCAGTTGACAATAACCTCCTCAAAAAGGAGATAAACCTTTTATAAAGTGACGCGGGTGAAGTCATTCTGCTTTACTGCTTCCATGCTGCTTGATTTTACTGCTTCCTTATTGCGGACTGAACATGTGAACAAGGATGACCTGCATGTCCCTAGCCAATAAAAATGTTTGAGAGTTTTTAAACCATTCATCTGTGTTCCATGATATCAAACACAATGCACTGGATTGATACACCGAGTCACAAAAACAAGGTGTTTAAAGGGGACCTATTATGCTTATTTCTAGCTCTATATTTTCATTTTGTGATTCCACTGGAGTAGCTTTGCATAACTCACAGTTCAAAAAAGTCCTGATTTATCTTATTCTGGCCCTTCATGCAGCCCCTCAGTTCACCCTCTGTCTGAAACAAGCCGTTTGAGCTCCTGTCGCTTTAAGGCTCTCTAAACGCCCACTTTCGTCTGATTGGCCGGCCAAGTTCCGGAAGTCTTTGGAATAATTTCCAAAGGCAAGCTGTAAACCTAATGTTACTAAGCAACACTGACATAAACATAAACATCTCGTCTGTGCCTGGAGCAGAGATACCATATAAGGACATCCGTGCCTATCTGACATCAGATAGACACAGCCGTTAAAAAAAGTTTGAAACGGAGCGTTCAGAGCAGTATGAATATCCAACATTGTATCTTTATGTATATGACAAAATGAGGAATGCTTTTCCTCATTTCCTCTTTAAGGTCTGGTTAGGTTTAATGCTGCTAAAACGTCTTGGTAAAGGTTATGGGAGACACGTGGTCACGAGGTTGACAGTCTGTAAGTGATGGGATGTTGTGTTACACTTTGTGTCTCCATTCAGCCCTGACCTCCACAACCCAGCACTACTGTGCTATAAGAACATCACTCTACTTCCTGCTTTGACACTGACTGTAATGACAGGTTGTTTGAGCAAACGACTGATGCTGTCTGTCATGTTGTTTTCAAGGCAGCAGCGTGTCTCTGTGGCTGTTAATTTGGGTCTGTCTAACACTTTGGGTCAGACTGAAATATCTCGACAACTACTTGAAGTATTGCTGTGAAATGTGTTTCAGACATTGTACAACAACATGTACAGCGTCACAGAGCAGCTAGCTGGCTGTAGACTCTGTTATTAAAATCTCAAACAATGAACCAGAGAAACAGAGCAGCAGAAAGTGCATTTTGTGTTTGTTACGTATTATTATTATTATTATTATTATTATATATATTCTCTCTCCTGCTGTGTAGGATCACCACGACATGCTGCTGGAGATCGAGAGAGACAAGGCCATCACGGACAAGGTCATCCTCATCCAGAAGGTGGTTCGAGGTTTCAAGGACAGGTAGGCTTTAAAAACCTGATTTCAGTCTTTGTATCATTTGATGAAAAGAGTTAACTCTCTAAAACCAAGTCTTATAGAAGAATGCAGTTTTCTTTCGTGGTGAAAGAATGTTTTGCCATTTAAAGATTCAGGAAAACTGAAATTTTCACACAAACAAAAGTAATTTCCTTTCCTGCCATCAGATCTAACTTCCTGAAGATGAGGAAGTCGGCTGTGTTGATCCAGAAGACGTGGAGAGGTTATCACTGCAGGAAGAACTATGGAGCTGTGAGGAGCATCTCTGTGTTTTACACCCACATCACACACATACACAACAAATTCAACTATAGAGAAGTGTAAACAAAATTGCAGATGATCATTCAAGTCAAAGATTTGCTCTTGATTATATCAGCATGATGAAATTCATTCATAATTATTTGAAAAGGTTGAAACTAAATCTTTCGTCTTCTTCTTCTCTTGCCATGTTTTTTTTTTACTCTGTGTCCCCTCAGATGCGAGCGGGCTTCTCTCGCCTCCAGGCTCTGGTTCGTTCCAGGAAGTTGTGTGCGTCCTATCACGTGGCCCGCCAGCGAATCACATGCTTCCAGGGTCGCTGTCGGGGCTTTTTGGTGCGCCGGGCCTTCAGACACCGGCTGTGGGCCGTCATCACCATCCAGGCCCACACCAGAGGCATGATCGCTCGCCGGCTGTACAAGAGGCTGAAGGGAGAGGTAGACACACACACACACACACACACACACATACACAGTAGTGGAATGTACTAAGTACATTTACCCAAGTACTGTACTAATGTACAATTTTGAGGTACTTGTAATTTACTGGAGTATTTCCATTTTCGACCTTCAGAGGGAAATATTGCATTTTTCACTCCACTACATTTATTTGATAAGTTACTTTGCAGATTAAGATTTTACATACAAAACATGCTTTGTGACAGACTGAACTGCCTACAGTTTTGTTCTGATTTTGAACAGAGGTGGTAACAAGACCAACAGCCCACTGAGTTTGAGTGGTTTTGGTAACTAGTCAGGCAACTAACAGTGGACTCCTTTCTCTTTCCCTTCAGTACCGTAGGAGGCTGGAGGCGGAGAAGATGCGTTTGGCTGAAGAGGCCAAACTGAGGAATCAGATGTCTGCAAAGAGAGCGAAGGCCGAGGCTGAGCGCAAACACCAGGTGGGAGTTCAGCAAGACATTTTCAAAACCTTGGTTTATGCGTCATCTTAAAATGAACTGTGACACCTTATTCAAGTTCAGGATATCTTGAGTTTGTTTTGTAGAATATTCCCCCGGTCTTATTCAGTACGCTTAAATGCACTGAAGAAACCAGGTTACGCAGGTAATCGGACAGCAGGTCTGTATTTTAATTTGGCAATTCGGCATTCATCGCTGCGTTCTGATCTTTTTTTTCTGTCTGAAGAACACGCATACATTAGAAACAGTAAGATGATTTCTAAAACATCAGTAAATGAGAAACCTGGTTTCCATGATTGGTCTATGAGATTAGAGAAACATGATTTCCGAGCTAGATTTGTAATGGAGAATGCCAATTTCTTGGCCATTTATTCGAGCAACAGGGTTTCTAATTGTCTTATGTGTGAACATGTGCTTGACAAAAGACTTAAGACAGGGAAGCACAAAGAAGCCTGAACATTTGACAATTTGTAAAAAGTGTTGTGAGGATAAACCATGGACTGTCTTTCTGTCTGTCCGTCCTCTCACTGCAACATCAGTCTGCTCCGACACACAAACACACCAATCAATCCCAGAAAACTCATAACTGATCTGCTGCATGTATACGCAGATTTACTGTAAGCAGGTTACTACATTGCATGTAAATGTGTTGTCCAATTTCTGTACCTGTCCAACCTGATTTCTCTGAGTAAACTGGTTTCTTGAGCGCATGTAAACGTACTATAGACTGTATATATGAGACATACAGCTGGTTACGTGGCCATGAAATCTGTGTTCTCCAGGAGAAATCTAGCTGGGGAAATCTATTATCCTTATCTTTCTCTTATCCCCTACACAGATTATTATGGAAACAGTTTTTCTTGTTTACATGATGTTTAAGATTAATGGAGAAAGACAACTGTAACCTGATTAATTAACTGCATGTGATCACACTGATTGTAAGCTTTTATAAAACTTTAGTGCCTCCTCCTGTTTTGTGCTGTAAATGGTTCCAGCAGAGGGAACCAGGTGGCTTGAAATGTAAAATAAGAGAGTAAAAGCCTGGTTTGTTTATACATATTATACATATTATTATTATTATTATTATTATTATAACTACACTGTCTTTCAAAACGAATGTGATATTTCTATTTTCTAGGAGCGTCTGGCCCAGCTGGCCAAAGAGGACGCTGAGCAAGAGAAGAAGGAGAAGGAGGAGGCTCGGAGGAAGAAGGAGATGGTGGAGCAGATGGAGAAGGCCCGTATGGAGCCCGTCAACGACTCCGACATGGTGGACAAGATGTTCGGCTTCCTGGGAACGACCGGCTCTTTCCCGGGCCAGGAGGGACAAGCCCCCGCCGGCTTTGAGGTGAACTGAAAAAAGGTTTTCTTCTCTCTGTATGAGTTAAAATTTACTATTTTCTCTTGGATATTACAGCCACAAAAACTCTAAACCCACACAGTTTTTTGTAGTATAACAAAAAGCCTAAAGTGGAGCTTTTAGAAAATCACTGATTACACCAGACATCTCCAACCCTACAGGTGGCACTAATGCTGTCTGGACAGAGCTGTACTGATGCAAAAAAAGAGTTCCTTATTTATACAGTAACCAGTGTAGTATTTCAGTATTGTACATTTGTCAGCTCCCAGTCATAGAAACACTTACCTTGCCTTGAAACACTAGAGAAATCAGTTGCAGACACTACAGATGCAGTTTAACAAGTGTTTCAAAGAGAACCACAGGCAAAAATGATTTAGTATGAAAATGTCATTCTGTCATTTTTCCTTATTTTCGGAGGAACAGTGTGCTGTCTTTTTCTTGGATAATTACAATGTGCAACCCAAGGACTCCATATTGTTTCTACATATTCACGCTTTTGGTTGCAAACGTTCTGTCTTCAGCTTGATGACAAGGCATTGTTTGTTTTCTTTTTCACTCATTTTTACTGATGAGGAGGAGGAGGAAGGAAAAGAGATGTCAGTTATTAGAAAGCTGAATGAATGAAAGTATGACTTGTAAACAGTTTGAGAGAGTATGAAAAGGATTGAATAACCTTATTGCATTAACATGACACGACAGTGCGCTATTTTGACATTGTTCGAGAACGTTTTGTGAGGGATTCTTGAGCCCAAAGAGGTCAGAGAATTGTCTCATCACTTACAGAAGAGTCCCATTTAAAAACATTAAAAAACACCAGTTTCAGTCTGGAGATTTTCACCTGACAGCAGTGACTGAAGCCCTGTCTCCCCTGCAGGACCTGGAGCGGACCCATCAGGAGCTGGAGGAGGAGGATCTAGATGAGGCTCTTCCTCTGCCTGAGGATGATGAGGAGGAGGATTTATCGGAGTACAAGTTTGCCAAGTTTGCCGCCACCTACTTCCAGGGCACCACCACACACACCTACGTCCGACGGCCTCTCAAACAGCCTCTGCTGTTCCACGACGACGAGGGAGACCAGCTGGTAGGTCACCTTTGACCTCTGACCACAACAGTCTGACTCGAGACTGTTTCTCTGAGAAAAGCTCATGTCTGGGTGGAAAGTCAGCTTTGAAAATGTTCTGGTTGTTGATAATTAAATATGTGAGTTTGAGTTATGTCCTCCTCTGCACTGCAATCTTCTGTCAACGTCTCACACATCCGGTGAAGCTGCTTAATCTGTGCTTGTTGTGACAGAGCAAACAGGTAGCACACAGCTTCGTCAGCCAGGCTAGTCAGATGCAGCACCTCTCCTGATAAACTTGATGAATAGATATTTCTTCCATGTCCCGGCCCAGGCGGCTCTGGCGGTGTGGATCACAGTGCTGAGGTTCATGGGAGATCTGCCGGAGCCCAAGTACCACACGGCCATCAGCGACGGAAGCGAGAAGATCCCCGTCATGACCAAAATCTATGAAACGCTGGGAAAGAAGACCTACAAGAGAGAACTGCAGGCGCTGCAGGGGGAGGGGGAGGTAAGGAAGTGGAGAGGTGTACTGAATTTGAGCAGCATAATAATGATTTTGGAGATTGGGAATTTAAATCCATTTTTAAATTCATCAAACTTGAAAACGTTTTACACTCCAAAGATCGACAGTAAGTAGCTGTAATGCACAGAGAAACGTAGCAAAGTGCCAGCAAAAGCAGTGAAAAAGAAGACTGCTGGCTGATCTGAACATGGATATGACAGATCTTTAAATTCTAATCATCTTGTCTAGTTGCTTGTAATATCTTCAGAATGCCTATTCCCTTTATGTTAAATGTTAAATCAAGTCAAATGTGAGCAGTTTTTCAGGTGATCCTCAGGACTTCGTGGAACATGTGAACTATTGGACTAGTGGACTACTGTACCTCTGCTGGGTCCTGGACCTCAGTCTGAGAGTTCCAGTTGTTATGCATCATGTAGCAGGAGCATCTCTGATTAGCCTACGAGCTGTTTCCTGTGTCGTTCTGCCTCCAGACGCCTCACTCTGACAGCCAGAAGAAGAACAGCGTCCGACACAAACTGGTGTCCCTAACCCTGAAGAAGAAGTCCAAGATCACTGAGGAGGTGAGAGACGGAGAAAGGAGGATTATAAAAGCTGACTACCTCTCTGATTCATCTCCAGCTGGCACGTTGCAGAACTAGAAAAGTTACAGTGTGATGCGTTTCAGGTCACCAAGCGCCTTAACGATGGCGAGTACAGTCTCCACGGCAACAGCATGCTGGAGGATCGGCCAACGTCCAACCTGGAGAAACTTCACTTCATCATCGGCAACGGGATCCTGAGACCAGCACTGAGGTACACACACACACACACACACACACACACACACACACCTAAACTTACATCAGAATCAATGACATTAATTCATTATATGCATCAATACATCAATTTATGAAACAAAGAAAATCTGACCTTTGCTGTTATTGTAAAACAATAAAAATAATTATAACTCAAAGTATATGAAATAATCTAACCTGTGTGTGTGTGTGTGTGTGTTAGGGATGAGATTTACTGTCAGATCTGCAAGCAGCTGACTCAGAACCCGTCGAAGAGCTCTCACGCTCGCGGCTGGATCCTCATCTCTCTGTGTGTCGGCTGCTTCGCCCCTTCAGACAAGTTTGTCAAGGTAAGGATCCAAACTGATGTTTAAATACACAAAAGGAAGAAGTCTGAAATTACATGCTCACCATTTAAGATAATGACACACATCCTCACACAAACTTGAGTTGTGTTGGTTTGTTTGTTTCCTGAATTGATCCTCTACATCTACAGCAGGAAGCAGAAGTGTTTCTGTGAGAAAGCTAGATGTTTAAATTTGTGTACAACCTGATCCTACAGTATGTATTAATTATCTGTCACTCAGGTTATGTGTATATGAGGAACTTACACATGTGTTATTTTCTTGTGTACCTGAAGTACCTGAGGAACTTCATCAGCAACGGCCCGCCGGGTTACGCTCCGTACTGTGAAGAGAGACTAAGACGAACATTTGTCAACGGGACGAGAACACAACCTCCGTCCTGGCTGGAGCTGCAGGTGCAAACACACACAGATCTGATTGATTTAAGAAAAATAATCATAGGAAATTTTAAATGGTTTCTGTATATCTTTTTTTCCCTGAATGCTCCAGTGTTTTAAATCCTCACTGTGTTCTTAGATATCCACACCGATCAATATTGCATTGATTTTGATCCTGTATATAATCAGTGGTGATAAACTTGAAATGCCTGTCTCACACGCACACACGCACACACACACACGCACACACACACACTCTCACACACATTCACACACACAAACATTTTGGCTGATTACAGTAGCAATATCCCCTTATGGTTTTTAACAACCCTTGCTTTAGTATATTTACAGACAATTGAATCTCTTCTAACAAAGACATTCATGTTGTGTTTAGGAGTCATTGGAAAACTCCAATATCCAGATATTCAGTGCATGTTTCATATAAAAATCTGCAATACAATGTGCTTCACAAAAGATGAAAAATACACATAAAAAGACAGATGCAAGAAACAGAACATCAGAAACATAGCAGACAAATAGAAGTGATTTCAAATGAATAGAATTAACAGGAAATAAATTACAAAACTGTGGGAGAGGTCAAATATGATTAAAAAAAAAGATGACCTGGACTGAGGACCAGTGAGTGTGAGCACAACGCAGTGATCTGCCAGTAACAAACTGTCAGGAGGTCACTGATGTGGAGCAAGACAGTGAAGTGATTTGAAAACGATGAGACACTTTAAAAATATTTCTATAGCTTAAAGCAGCAGGCCTTTCAGTTGGAAATCAACTCTACTGAAGCTCTGAAATCTGTTTCCAGGCCACCAAGTCGAAGAAGCCCATCATGCTGCCGGTGACGTTCATGGACGGCACGACCAAAACGCTGCTGACCGACTCGGCCACAACCGCCAAAGAGCTCTGCAGCGCCCTGTCTGACAAAATCAACCTGCGGGACCGCTTCGGGTTCTCACTCTACATCGCGCTGTTTGACAAGGTGTGCACACATCATTGGCACTGCCGAGCCCCGAACCCTTAAAGCCCCCCTCCAGTCAAAATGTGTGCTCTGTTTTTATTGTTACTTGACTTGGATGTTCAATCTTCTCTGTGCAGAATTAGTTTGTTTTCACATTCAAGACAAAATGTCCTCTTTTTTTTTGTCCTTCTTATGTTTTGTTTAAAAAGTGCAGAGTTTGTCTGTAGTAGCAGTACATGTATCCTCTCCTCCTGCAGGTCTCCTCTTTAGGCAGCGGGAATGACCATGTGATGGACGCCGTGTCACAGTGCGAGCAGTACGCAAAGGAGCAGGGAGCCCAGGAGAGGAACGCCCCCTGGAGGCTGTTCTTTAGGAAGGAGATCTTTACGCCCTGGCACAGCCCTGCCGACGACCAGGTCGCCACCAACCTCATCTACCAACAAACCGTCAGGGGCGTCAAGTTTGGAGAATACCGCTGCGACAGGGTGACTACGTTTTTTTATTTTTTTTTTATTTTAAAGAAAATGATTGATTTTGGAAAATTATTGTTACAACTTGTTAGATAAATCTTTTGTTGCAAATCTTTGTACGTACAGTGTAAAATTGAAATTGAAACCACCACTGAAATTATAGTTTTGTTCCTTTTTCAGAAAAAAGTATTGATTTTTATGTATTGATAATAGATGAGAAGATTGATACTACTGTCATGTCTGCACATATAAAGCTGGAGTACAGTACACCTTCATCAATAGTAATACCACAGTGTAACACGTGTTTAGGTATAATCCATACTAATAATAATAATGACAAGTAGGAAAAAACATGCAAGGAAAGAGATTGCAAAGGACTGATCAAGAAAGACAAAACAATACAAAGTTCATATTTATGTTTTTCAGAAATTCTCGTCGTCTCAGATCTTAAAAAGTTGTCTGCATCTCTTTACCTACATTTCGCTTGCTACTACATTTGCTTTTGTTTTATTGCACCATCATTCTAAGAACATGAGTCGAAACAAACGTACCTGTGTCTCTCGGTGTCCCCAGGATGACCTGGCAGAACTGGCCTCTCAGCAGTATTACATCGACTACGGTTCAGAGATCCTTCTGGAGCGCCTGTTGAGCCTCATCCCCTCCTACATCCCCGACAGAGAGATCAGCACCTCCAGGACGGTGGAGAAATGGGCTCATTTCATCATGGCTGCACACAAAAAGGTGCTCGTCACTGGGACAAAGTGTGTCAACGCCCTCCCAGTGAATTTATCTAGAAGGGAACATGCAGGTTTTAGCCAGGCTTCTGGATTGCTTCAAAATGTCTCTATAAGTGGTCTCAAGTACATTATTATAGTATAAGATTGGACTTTGCATTATGCACACCTTTCTCTAAGGGACAAATCATCTAACTGTGAGAGTTAACCCTCTGTTGTTTTTGTTTGGCTCTGACCTTGAATTTCATTCGATTAAAGTCAGAAGAAAAGGCAAGAAAGGTAGAAGCTAATGTAATGAAGCCTCGCGTGGTATGCTAACTGAAAATGACTTTTGAAAGACGATGTGGGAGAAGCCGTTTATGTCAACCTCCTAGTTTTAATTCAGTCAGAGATGCAGAGAATGTCTGACAGCTGCAAAGTATCATAAAGAACTAAAGAAATATCCACAAACTGGTGGCAGTTACAGCTAAGTAAAATCCAATATGAATAGTAATACAATCAATTTAGCTTGCCATCTAAACTTGAATAATGAATCAATCTTAAGCCTGATGGTATTTTACAATTCTGTGAACAGTTTTTGATGGACTTTAAATCTACAGGGGATGTTGTGCTTGCTTTCATATTGGAGGGCAATAATTAGGAAAAAGAAAACTATGTTGCAAATACACTGACTGCATGTAACACCATCTGCCACCAAGACATCTCGTAGTTATTTTCGCATATAAACAATATAAAACGTCTCTCTCTGGGTCTGCACAGGGCATCTACACACAGAAGAGGTTTGACCCTCAGAAGGTGAAAGAGGAAGTGGTGGACTTCGCTCGCCACAAGTGGCCTCTGCTCTTCTCTCGTTTCTACGAAGCCTTCAAGTTCTCAGGTGAGCATCTCTGACCTCTTGTACACCTGAACATGTGATCAGAGGCACTGAGGATCTACTGGATATCCAGGCATCCAAAACGCTTCTGGAGATTATAATTGATAACATTTTATACATTTACATTTATTATATAACTGTCGCATGTATTTAGTTTACAACTGACGCAGCAGAGGCAATTGCACACACATAAATCCATTCCAAGTACTGGATAGGGTGGGGTGGGGGTTAATATATTGAAGTCAACCAACCTCACACATTTATACAAAGCATTAAGAACATTAAGCCTCCAAAAAACATCTTTATACCATTATACCAAAAACGTAGACCCAAGTGAATATTCATTTATTTGTCAGAAACCTTATTCTTCATATTTTTGTATTGCCTTTATGCATGACACATTTTACAGTTTTATATATTCAGCTGAGCTGCTGTGTACTGATTTAAAGATGGTTACATTGGTAAAGGACGCTTCTACTGTCATACATGTTGGATTGAAGTGAAAGTGCCAATTAAATTACACAGTCCTTTCCAGGAAACTACGGGACCTTGTAAAATACAGAATTACTGAAGATATTGTCATAGGTTTTTCTCTGTTGGTTCTGTGACAGTGAACCTTTCTTCTGTTCTTCTCTGCCTCTCAGGACCTAGTCTGCCTAAAAACGACCTGATCGTCGCCGTCAACTGGACTGGAGTTTACTTTGTAGACGAGCAAGAGCAAGTCCTGTTAGAGCTCTCCTTCCCGGAAATCACTGCAGTTTCCAGCAGCAGGTGAGGCATGCTGGGAGCTATAGTCACTATAGTCACAGTTGAAACCTTCTTCCACTTCCTGCTTCCTTCTACATTTCCGTCCCTCTGTTAGTTGTTTCCATTCCTGCATTTTTTTTTTATTATTTTACTTTTCTTTTCCTTTACAACCTGCCTCTCTTAGCACATCCTCGACTTTATCTCTCCTCCTTCTTTCGGATGTGTTCTCCCAAGAAAAACAACAGCATTAGTGATTTCAGCAAACATTCAGCAGACATTTGTTTTCATTCTCGTGTCGAAGCCCTTTACAGCTGTGTGAATTAAAACAAAGGGGGAGCCACAAAGTCTGTTAACGTTGGTTTCTTTTAACCATGATGTCAAAGGCCCTTTAAGCTTAACCTAGTAGTTATTTTAACCCAAACCATGATCATTCCCTAACCTGAACTGTTCGTCTTTGTGCCTAAACCGAACCTTTTATTGTTGCGGTTTTGGAAGGCATTCGCAAATGAAGTCGTCCTGTTGATTAGGACATCGAATCAGAAAATGCTCATAACTGTCATTCTGGAGTGACAGTCAGTGAATATGTTGTTTCATTTGAGGACTTGTTGTTCTTTCAGGGGAGGAAAGTTGCAGAGTCAGAGTTTCACTTTGGCAACCATCAAAGGAGACGACTACACCTTCACCTCCAACAACGCAGAGGACATCCGCGACCTGGTGGTGACCTTCCTGGAAGGCCTGAGGAAGAGGTCGAAGTTTGTGGTCGCGCTGCAGGACAACCCCAACCCCAGTAAGTCCTGAACGGGGATGGCACCATTTTTATTTATGTGTTAACAATAATATTCTGTACTATACATTCTTAAACATACAGAAGTCAGAAGTTTAAAGTAGAAATAATCGTCTCACCTCAGTACGCCTCCTCCTTCCACAGCTGGGGAGGAGTCAACGTTCCTGAGCTTCCTGAAGGGAGACCTGATTCTGTTGGACCAGGACACCGGCGAGCAGGTCCTCAACTCTGGTTGGGCACATGGCGTCAATGAACGAACCAATCAGAGAGGCGATTTCCCAGCTGACTGTGTCTATGTCCTGCCCACCATGACCCGACCTCAGCAAGAAATAGTGGTGAGAGTTAAAAAAACAAACAAAAAAAACACACACACCCAAGAGCTTTTATGTAACACTCAGGCATGAACTTCTGTTTCTTTGTTGTCAGAAGGAGACTGACCTCCTCCTCTCCTCCTTATTTCTAATGGAGAGGAAGCTGTTTCATGTTATTGGCAGTTCTGACAGCAGCGTCTGTGTCACAGCTCAGTCTGCAGGATGCTGAAACTTCATTCCAGCGTTTTTAATTCAAAAAGCACTTTCAGTGAAAGTAAAATGTGCCACACTTCAACCAGAAGTTCAGTAGTCCCTCTGATCTCCCAACAAGCAGCAAAAAGCCAAAAATATCTTATTATTAGTGGGAATTGTTTTCCATTATCTTCTTAAAACATATAAGGACAGAATTCAGTAACAACAAATAACAAAAGCCAATTAGACTGACCTTTCCATCCGGAGGTATATTTACTGTCTATCTTTAGTCGAATGTGGGCATCAAAGATTTAAGTGTTGTGAGTCCTTGGTTTGTCCACAGTAATTTTATGCCCTCTGAAACGTCAGCATATCAATATTGAAACATGTTGCTGTAACACTTTAATCTGATCTGATTTAATCTGACGACATCTGGGTCTTCCTTTTGTTTGAAGACACTTAGTTGTTGCTGTGAGCTAAAGTCATGCAAGTACTCTAACGTAATCTGACGTAATCCAACCAATCAGGCGCTGGTAACCATGACACCGGACCAGCGGCAGGAGTCTGTTCGTGTTTCGCTGCTCGTCATGCCGGAGAGCGACGACAGGATGAAACCTTACACGCTGGAGGAGTTCTCCTACGACTACTTCAGGTACACACACACACACACACACACACACACACACACACACACAGTGGGATTAAAAACAAACAAACAAATACAATATACACAGGTATGTACACATGCTTACAAACACAGAAGCACAATAATGTGTCTAGTTTATTCTTTTCCTCTGTGTGGACACAAGCGAGTGTAAATCTTCCTCAAGTCATGTCAGTTATGGAGCAGCTCAGGGATCAGTCTGCAGCCTTTTAGTGTTCTTCACTTAGTCAAATCATTCACAGACATACCATCAGTTAACATCAGATTTATTGATTTTAGCAATATCACACAAATGAGTGAACTGCAGGTCTGCCTTCAGTGAGTTAATCTATCTAGAAACTTCCTTCAGTTCAATTCAGAGGTTATCCTCAAAGGTCCGAACTCTTCACTCACTGGCATCATTTTTGATTACAAATAAAATTTTAATCGACATGCTTTCATGTGACCTGCTTCTTCCAGGCCTCCTCCCAAACACACCCTGAGCAGGGTGATGGTCACTAAGAATCGTGGGAAGGACAAGATGTGGAGCTGCACCAGAGAGCCGCTCAAGCTGCCGCTGCTGAAGAAGGTTGTCAACCACGAGGAGCTGGCTCAGGAGGCCTGCATGTCCTTCATAGATATCCTTTAAACGGCTATCTGACTATCTGAACCATTTCAACATTTTCTGCAGCCTGTTTCACAAAGCAAGTTCAACTTATTCAGGTTCCTTCTATATATCTTAGCTTTAACAGAAAAAAGGAAAAGAGAACCAAAAAAGTAAAGTCAAAGCCAGAAAAACTAAGCACAGCACTACAAAATAAAAAGCAGCTGAAAAGAATACAGAAGCCAAATAACACAAGCATGTTGAAGCAAGTTGAGTGAATATATTTTTATGGGCTTTAATACACATTTTTTAATCTGTAATCTTGAAACCAAATTTGACAGGTTTGACTTGCAGCGTTGGTTACCACGGCAACACACATGAACTTGGCCCCATTTTTATGTTTTCATGACCACAGAGATTCAAGAATTGTGCAGTGCGTGTAACATACTTTTGGTTAAGTTAATGAAGCCATATCTCAAACCTTTTCTTTTGTCAATATATCAGTCTTAAAAGTCTCTGGTGATTCCGTCTGCTTACCATGCAACCCCCCCGAGAGAAACAAACAAATCTTAACCTGAACCCCATTATTGTCTACTTACATACATATATAATCACAAATCTGTCTATTTTGGACTCTCAATGTTGATGAATATGAATTTAATTAAAGACACATTCAGATATTCATGTGCATGCTACATTTGTGTTCAAGCTGATCAAGTTGTTTTCTTCCTTGACATTTGTCCCACCTATGATGAAGTACATGGGCGACTACCCGTCCAAACGGACGCGCTCAGTCAACGAGTTGACGGACCAGATCTTTGAAGGAGCGCTGAAGGCCGAACCTCTGAAAGACGAGATCTACTGTCAGATCATCAAACAGCTCACTGACAACCACGTCAAGTGTGTAAACTGACACAATAATCCGTGGGCTTCAGTATGAGCGATAATATCTTGGTGCTTAGTCAAGGTTCACACTTTTCTTTGAGAGTTGCATCTCAAAACTTTTCCATGAAGTCACACCAGATTTTCATTAACCTACTACTGAGGTATAATATAAACTTTGTATAAAACTATGTGGCTTTTAACTTATTGGAAAGATATTACCACGGTAACCAGTTTTCCAAATGTTCCCAAAGAATTGTAAATCTTTGCCAGTATTTACAGTGAACCAGCAAAGACGAATACACAAAATATTATGGAAAGATGTTCACATATTTTATAAAATCTATACAAATTATGAAAGGGGTGTTGTGTGAATTGTGTTGGTTGTATTCAGCGTACATGAATCCATCATCACTGTGGCCGCAGTAGTCCAGCAGATGTTTAGAAGCAGAAGCTGAACATGAGTCTTGTGCTGCTGCAGGTACAGTGAGGAGAAAGGCTGGGAGCTGCTGTGGCTGTGTACTGGTCTGTTTCCTCCCAGTAACGTGCTGCTGCCACACATCCAGCGCTTCCTCCAGTCCAAGAAACACCACCCGCTGTCTGGAGACTGCATGCAGAGGCTACACAAAGCTCTACGGTAAAACTTAACACTTTCATTAGTTTTGACTGACTATTGTTGAATGTTATTTACTACACATGTGCCTCACCTGTCTACTTCATTTATAGTTATAAAACACAGGTGTTTTAACTATATATACACTGGATGTTGTTTTATGGTTACTTCTGGCTGGATGGCTTCCAAATTTGGTTTTAAAAAGAACCAAGACAAAAGTGATGTATTTTAAACTAACTAACTAAAAACATTACAGGAGTAAAAAGTCATTGTCAAAGTGATTTTCCAAATGTGTCCCCTCCACTAAAATGTGTTTTGCTTATTGTTGCTTCACTTGGATGTTGGAGCTTCACAGTGCAGAACTACACCTGTGCAGAGTTCAACACTAAGAGGTTGTTTTCACATTCACCTGCTGGAGGGGGAAAGTTTCTCTGCACTCACCTTAAATCTCATACAAGTACATACAAGCATAAACTAGGACATCACACCAAATTTGGAAGCAAATCGTGGTCCTGTGTGTGTGTGTGTGTGTGTGTGTGTGTGTGTGTGTGTGTGTGTGTGTGTGTGTGTGTGTGTGTGTGTGTGTGTGTGTGTGTGTGCGTGTGTGAGACGTGGAAACTTGAATACTACAATGCACATATTCGGAGAGTTTTCCGTGAATTAGAAGACATCCTGCGTCTAGCAGTTAAGGGTCTGGATTTTTTCAATAAGGGAGAAAGACTAGATGTGCTTTTAAGAATTTGTAAGTAGCTCATTGAACTTTTGCAAATGAATATTCAAAGCAGAGTATTTTTATACATCTTAAAACGTGTCTGGAGGGAATCTTAAATATTTTATTACATTTATTACTGAAAGGAAGTGGGGGAAAAAGGTTTTGGCGATGCATTAGAAATGCTCTTTAGCCTTTGCTGTCTTTTTGTCATTGTTGTCATGGTAACAGTAACGGATCCAGGAAGTACCCCCCTCATTTGGTGGAAGTGGAGGCCATCCAACATAAGACAACCCAGATCTTCCACAAAGTCTACTTCCCTGACGATACAGACGAGGTATGACACACACATATCAGCATATAGATTTGTCAACAGGGAAGTCTCGTTTGAAGGTTGAGATTGTTTGTCTCAAACCTGCAGGCGTTTGAAGTGGAGTCCAGCACCAAAGCGAAGGATTTCTGCCAAAACATCTCAACCAGACTGTTGCTCAAATCTCCTGAAGGCTTCAGCCTCTTTGTCAAGATCTCAGACAAGGTCAGAGGGCAACAATTGTTTCTCCGAAGTTCAGAAGCAAAACAAAGTGTTCAAATTCGGTCACCGTTTTTAAAGCAGGTCAGGACATGGGAATGACAGGAGGAGGAGGTGTTAGGTGGGATTTACCTTCCTTTAAACCAGTATCATCTTCTCAATCCACTCGCCAAACTTTATTTGTTTTATTCCTCTAGAAAAATGGCATTATAAGTTGTTTCACTATCTCTCCAATAATTTTATAATGATATATATATATATATATATATATATATATATAATCTCCTTTTATAAAGCATATTCTTGACCAGTGAAGCTGCTATGTCTAGTTAGGAAACAGGAAGATTTCAGATTTCATTTCTGTAAGATATATATAACATTATCATGAGGTCCAATAGGTTTTTGTCAAGGTAGAAATAATGAAATACACATTTTGTACAAAGTGAACTGTTCGATTTACTGTTATTGCTTTCTTGATTAGCTTTCACCAAGCTGATAAGTATGTGTGTGTATTCTGCAGGTGATCAGCGTGCCTGAGGGAGATTTCTTCTTTGACTTTGTCAGACATTTGACAGACTGGATCAAGAAATCTCGACCAGCAAAAGACGGTTGGTACCTGCATCTGTTTTACCTCTGTGGAAGTGAAAATATTGTCGGGTTGAGTTTCGTATCAGTATCTGGGGTCAGTTTTGTTTTTACTGCATTGAAACAAATCTGGCATGTGAACAGAAAGTTGAAGTTTGGACAATTTGTGAAAATCAAAGGGTGAAATATGAACGAGAAATGCTCTTCTCAGCTGACTGCAGGTCTTCACTGTTCTAAATGAATCCATCAGGATTAAACTGTAAGTAAGGACAGCTAACTAAAGAGCTCTGAGATCGAGATGTACACATTCAGTTTGTATAAACACGTAGAAAAAAAGCACATCAATTGACTTTGAAACCTGTTTGATAATTGTGGGAATCCGGACGTCCTCTGCGTGGCGTTCAGTGTTTCTTTGTGTCTTCCATTACAGTTGTGTAAGGTTACCCATGTCAGGTATTATCTCTTACTAAACTAAAGCTGCATTGAACAAACTAACAGTCAACTGTTAAAACAGGAACAACACATCTTTAATGACAGTGTTTTTCCCACTCACTGAAACACCGGTCAGTATAACGCAAACACTTCAACAGCAAGTCAGCCATCTGGTGTGTCTTAAAGAAGTAATCATGTACCCCAACCATCAGATGATGGTTCCCTGTAAATATGGAGCATGAAACAGAGTGTCACTGTCTTCCCTCCCACCTTGCAGGAATCGTTCCCTCTTTGACCTATCAGGTGTTCTTCATGAAGAAGTTGTGGACCAACACAGTTCCAGGGAAGGACTCCTTTGCAGACTCCATCTTTCACTACTACCAGGTCGGTATTATGGGATTCATAGTGAGAACACTCTCCTACATTCAGTTAATCTTTGTTTTACTTGACACACACTCATCCAAGGTTTTTTTTATTTTAAATTAAACACGATTATCGACTCCTAAACTTCTACCCCCTCGTTCTCACCTTTTTAATTAGGAGCTGCCTAAATACTTGCGTGGCTACCACAAGTGTTCACGAGAAGAGGTTTTCCAGCTTGCAGCGCTCATCTACCGTGTCAAGTTTGAGGATGACAAATCCCACTTTCCTACAATTCCCAAGATGCTTCGGGAGCTGGTTCCCCAGGATCTCATTCGTCAGATGTCACCGGATGACTGGAAAAGGGTAAACCTGTAAAACTCCACTGACAAAACTGCCTTTCTGTCGTAATATTGATATTGAATATTCACTTTTTAATTAACTTTTTTCCTTTACCTCGCTGTCAAATAAATTTTATATATTATAATTAGTCATCAACTAATTGACAACTGGTTTACTAGAAAAGACGTATCACTCTGTTGGAACTACAAAAACATACAACTGTACAGTGGTGTGACAGAGTGATGCTTCTTCTACTGCAGAAACAATCTTTGAATGAGTACAAACACCTGTGGCAGTGGATTGGAGTTTGTTTGTTGCACAGGCGTTTTGATAAATTACTCGTATTGGGGGGACAAGTATCAGTCTAATGGACAGTCTGGCAACTAAAAGGTGAAGTCATTTGTCAACGTTTAGATCATCGAAAGAAAAAAATATTATAAATATATTATATATCATAAACTAGATGTTAACGCTAGAAAAATCATTTTTACCTGTAACATACTAAAGCCCAAGTCTACATTTGACATTAAGTAATTAAGGATTAAACTGAGTTTAATAATTAATATACTGTGTGTGTGTGTGTGTGTGTGTGTGTGTGTGTGTGTGTTTTGATTACAGTCGGTGGTTGCATACTTCAACAAGCAGGCCGGAAAATCGAGGGAAGAGGCCAAACTGATGTTCCTCAAGATCATCTACAAATGGGCGACCTTTGGTTCTGCCTTCTTTGAGGTCAAGGTAAACACACCTGAGTCTGTCACTTCCTGTCTATAGCTCTTACTGGGGCTCACTTTGTTGTTGTCTAGTTGTGTTCCTGTTTCCCTCAACATCCTGGTTTTTCTCTGACGTGCTCAATGAAGTAGAATCTCCACACAGAGCTGTTAAAATCACAAATATCCTGCGGTGAACATATTAATGGTATCTATATTGTGTCGCTATGAGCTTGCTGGTTTCACTGTAGGCAGATTTCGAGGGAAATAAAATCAATTAATAAATGCTGCTTTCCTTCTGTATCCTCCTCATAAAGCCCACTTGAAAACTATTCTTGTCGAGTAAATATCAGCCAGCAGCTGTCCTGCTCAGCCATTTCTGAGCACCGTAACAGCCGAACAGGTCGATTGAACTAACTGGACGTTTCAGCAGCACCACTCACGTTACAGCTTCACATGTAAAAAATGAGATTATGATTTAGATATATAAGATATGATTGATGATCAATGGGTATTTCGACGTCATAACAACATAAATCTGTCTTTTGTCTTTAGCAAACCACCGAGCCCAACTTCCCAGAGATCCTGCTGATCGCCATCAACAAGCACGGAGTCAGTCTCATTGACCCGAAGACGAAGGTTTGTGTTTGTATAGAAATCATTATTGCTCCACTTGTTAAAGGATTCATTTTAATGCTCAGTTTGGACTTGCTGATTAACGTGCACATTCATGTAAACACATTCACCTGCTGGCGGTTGGGGTGGAATCAAAATCTTTACGTTAACTGTGCTATGTTTCTTTTCCCTTTGATGCTCCAACCATTAACCATTAAGTAGGCATTGCAGTCAGTCAGAGGCCCTGAAGGTAATGAAGACTTATACACTTCTGTGTATTCATGCAGGACATCCTGACCACCCACCCCTTCACCAAGATCTCCAACTGGAGTAGTGGGAACACCTACTTCCACATCACCATCGGCAACCTGGTCAGAGGAAGCAAACTGCTGTGTGAGACCTCGCTGGTAGGTGACAGCAACACACACATGCTTTTCTAACATTTTTAAACTGAACTTTTATCTATAAAATAATCTGCAGATTAATTGTCATTAAAATGAACATTAGTTGCAGCACAAATCTGAAACATTCCTGTTGTTGACATAAATCATGCAACTATCAAGAAACGAGCTAAAAAAAACATTTTACGAACATTAAACTAAAGCCGTCAGCTGTGTCTTTTCAATGTGTGGACACGTTTCTGTGACACCTGCAGGGCTACAAGATGGACGACCTGCTGACCTCTTACATCAGTCAGATGCTGACCACCATGAACAAGCAGCGCTCCGGGCGAGGCCACAGCAAGTGAACTTCTTACTGGCAGGAGGCCGCTGAGCTCATCCGGCTCTTGCGCCCTATTGGACAGCACTGCAGCTGGGGGCGGACCTTTGCCCACCAGCTGTGGAGGATGAGCCGCAGTCCTTCCGTTAGCTCAGAAGGGTCTAAGCTTACTGAGGAAAGTTCGGCTGCCAGCAGCGACGACCCCGGCGAAGGCCCCAGCAACTATTACCACTACAACTACGACGAGGATGAGCAGTCCAGTGAGGATGACTACCTCTAAAAACCCCAAAATGTCAATCCAATAGGTCGGTCTCCCCAGTTCTGTTCAGGATTCACCAGTTAGACCTGCTTTTACAGAAATACAGTGTACAGTCAGCACTGCTGTCATGTTAACTTTATTTGGCTGATTCAGATGCAACTGAGGACACCTCAGCCTTTCAGCTGTTAGTTACTGTTGCAGTGACCCCAGGTGGCAGCAGGTGTTCACTGCCTGAATGTTTGAACATTTTAATGGACTTTGCTACCTAGAAAAAGAGTAATGTTCTTGTGACATTAGTAAACTTTAACAGTAACTTTTCCGCTGGCTGTCATTATATATCTATAAACTACAAGTGAGACTGGTGGACTACAGTAGCTGTGAAGCTCATGTCCTTTATCTGTGTCCAGGTCACGTTAATTGATTCATTATATTAGTAGGAATTATAATTAGGATAGTAGGAACTATCTTTCTTTGATCGATATGATTGTTCGCCAAATACCACATAGAATTAAATGTAATACCTTTTTCACACTGCAGAAACCCTGGTTAACCTCCAAGAGTTAATATGCATGTTAACATGTTAGACGTTAAGTTGATCTGAGTCTGACACAAAGAGCTATAACTCAGAGGGTAAACATGTTTGATTTAGGTAACTACATGACCGTCCCTGTGGCACCAGTCTCAGGCTAGATGTTTTGTCTCACCAGGGATAAGGATCTAAAAATATCAAAGGTTTCATCCATCCAACTATTTAGTATTGTGTGTGTGTACTGAGCATTAGAGCATCACAGGAGCTTTAGTGAAGCTATAGACATTTAATCTCGTTGTGCATCTTGAAATACTGAGGAAGGCAACAAGTTGTTGAGTTTACAGTCTTTCTCAGATACAGTATTGGCTGTAATTTTCTCGCAGAAAACGAGGTCAGAAACAGTTAAGGTTTTGTGTTTTCTGTTCTTTTTTTATTGACCAGTACCTGCTGTGGTTTTATGTGTTTATCCTTTGAATAACATTCACCAAGATTCCATTTATCTATCTGGCCTTAAATCCAAATACTGTAACTGAAGTAGCATTAAATGACCTGAGTTTATTTAAAACTTTTTTATGTGTGACACACTGGAAACCTGTAATGTGCTTTGGGTCCCAGCCCATAGGTTTGCTATTGATGGCCTATACTTTAGTATGGGTTTTTTTTTAATACTTAATTCATGGTTTATGTTTACACCTCTTTTGTTTAACATTGCAGGTTATTATTATCATTTCATGCCTTATTTGTTTCTCTGTTTCAGTTGAGACTGCATTACCCAGCATTCCTGTGGAGTGCAGCTGCTGTTCTTATAGGGCTTTTGTAACATTCCTGTAGTTTGACCAAATAATCTTAGCTCAAGGTCCACTTACTTTTTCATCTCACAGTCTTCATCGGTGGAAGGAGTTTGGTCATTTGTCACGGAGATGATTCAAATACTCTATTTAGTGATGAAAACCATAAGATGCAGTCAAAAAGCACTGGAAAAGGCTAGTAAGTGGACCTCAAAGACTATTTTGTCTACTTCTATCACACTCAGCAGTCGTGTAGCTTTTTACTGACGTTACAATTGTCATTTGTCTTAACACATGCTGAAGTTTGCTGATGCAAAGATTTTCCAGCTTTGTTTTCCACATTACATTTTTTTCAGCACAGTTGCCTAATATTGTCCTGTTTACTAAGAAACTCACATGCCCAATTATTAGCAAATCAATACAAATAAAAATTACTTTGCAGGTCTCCCAAGACTGGCATTCAAAATAACAAATACTAAGCGAGCTCATACCACCACACAATGGCTGAGCTGTGATATAAAATGTAAAGACATTTTTCATCTGGAACCTGCATCAAAATACACACAATGATGAACAATCATGACATTCAAATCCAATCAAAAAGTGCAGTAGTTCATGAGAATTGTTAAGAAATCATTAAAGACACTTACTGGATTCTGAGTGGTATCCTGGGCTGGTGTGTGAAAAGCTGCTCAGAGTAAAATGTTACTTTTAAGTGAGTCAAAACTCGAAGTAATTTATTTTGAAAGTAACTCTTAAAATACAAAATATTGTGTTATGGCTCTAGAAAAAAGACCCAGAACTTTGCATGTTTGTCAAAAAAAGAGAAATAACATGTTGATTAATTCACATCAAAAATCAAATTCTGTCTTATGTTGTTTGTTTCCTTCATTGTTTTGGTGAAACTCTGCCTCGTTTTTGTGAAGATTTGTACATTTATTAATTGATGTGTAAAACCCTTCATCCATTAACCTGCACTGGTTTTGTTTTGTTTTGTATGATGAAAAAATACACTGGTATTTTAACAGTGCCAACCATTCGATACCTTTATGTTGTTCAGTTGTTTTTCTTTGTGGACTAATGCAAACTTGTGTTGCTTTTTGGGTGTTTAGGTGTTAGTTTTTGTTTTGTCTATGACTGTATAACTCATTCATCTCGAGTTCCTGAAGTGGTTTCATGGTCTGTGTGATGTGTGCTATCACATTTGTATAAAATATTAAATATGTTTTGACTTGACTGATATAAATGATTGAATAAGTTATGTTGATCATGTTTATTAGGATCCTGCAACATGTTTGTTACTACAATAATGGTATATTTACATGCTGACTTGTTAGCTTTGTTTATGTTATGCTATTTCAGTAATATGTTGTTGGGTAGTAACATGGGCATCCTGATACATTAACACCTGACACCTTAACGGATATCGTATAACTAATTCAGGCATTGCAAAACATCTAACTTTGCTTTTTCGTGGTGCAACTGCTCAAAGCTCAATTTGGACTTAAGTGAAAGATAAAAGGAAAATGTTTCACTTTTACTCCTTCTTGCAAACCTAAGAATAATATCTATACGTAGTAATAATACATGGTCTGCACTGTGCAAAGCATTTCAAGTTTAAAAATCTCCATTTCTTTTCCCAGGTCAAATAGAAATCAATGACATCCGCAGAAACAACAAAGCCAAAACATGTTGTAAATGATAAATGGCAAATGATCTCACTTATATAGCGCGTTTCAACCTTCACGGTTCCCAAAGCACTTTACAGCTAGCAACACACATGGCACACAGTGTAAAGGTATCAGAGGAATCTCACAGTCTTAAACTGTGTATTAGACCGGGATGAGCCCCCAACAACCACAACTAACAACACTATAGAGCAGCTTCAAGTTCAACCCAACAAGAAACCAAATGAACACTGACGGAAATAAATAATAAATATCAACACACAGATCCACTCAACGACCCTGCAGTGCATTCTGTGAAACGCTGCAGCAGATAGAGAAGGACAAGTTACCGATGCAACAAACACAAATCTCTTTTTCTTTGTCACTCATTATAAAGTTTTATGGTACATGTTCCACTTGTTAAAGTCCTGCACTGTCCAATATTTCACAGAAGTCTTGTAGAAGTCCTGTCAACATTTATTAGACTAATGACTGTCAATCATACGTCAAAGGAGACGCCCAGGTGGAGCAGGGTTCCCTGTCTGGACGGAGCCAAAGAGGCCTCAAACTCAGCGTCTGAAGCAGGAAATAAAGATAATAACATTTACATAAAGAAGCAACACAAGCAATATACAGTCATTTGTGACATTTGTAAGCGCTGAGAGGCATATTAACACCTAAGTGACACCTATTAACCTACTAATTCATGATTTTGAGTTTCCTGTACCTACCTTTAACGTAATTTTGTACCTTTAATTTTGTTTGCAAGCACTTTCCATATGTCTTCATTGTCTGCAACTGTCAGTGTGGCACAGTAGTTCTTAATATATGATGTACCTGAGAAGAATTTCTCTCCTGCTCCGGTTTAGTTTTCGTTTCCATTTCAGTAGATTTCCTGTTTTCATCCCTATTTATTAATCCCTATTTTCATATTGTGAAAATATGTGATTTCATACTCTAATTACTAGTAGAGATATTAGACATTTCACAAAAATGTAGATAATAAAATTAATAATACATGTTTTGCTTAATCACTGAAATGTCCACTGAAAAGTTTTTGTTGTTTTTTTAAAGAGCACACTATAAGCTTTCAGAATGTCGGTACACTTCAGGCATAAACAACTTCAAATGATGGAGAACCACCACAGACGGAGCTACCAACAACCAAACTTTTGTCTAATGTTTTAATACCAGATGACAGTAGCATTTACAACCAGAGAAAAGTTACAGTAAAAAAAAATTTGGAACGCTTCTATAAAATAAAATAAAAACAGCCGTTCAATACAGCACAAGATGTAAAATGCTACAGAGATTTAACCATTTTAAAGAATGGCATCCTGACTATTATACCCATATTATAACATTATTCCATACCTTAGATTACTTTTCCTCAGCACCAAGTGCTGCAGTTCATTATTCAAAAACAATGTTGAGCACATGTTGACAATTGATGCTTGCTCTCCTCATTTCAGTGTGATTTTCTAATTCAGAAGATCTGATTTTAAGAGATCCAATGTTTTGTGTCCACACTTTGCCTGAAAATGTCTCTTTACATTAGGCATCTCTTCAACTTTACTGTTTTTGTGCATCCATAATCAGGATCATCAGTGACATTTAAGGAAAAGCATGACAATTTGTCTCAGTATTAGCCAGGGCAAGTCGCCTTTCCAGTATCAAACACCAGTGATGGAGCCAAATATAAAACACAGCTTTGATATGGAGGACTTCTACTAGTGGAGTTAAATTCATAACTCCATTTAATAATTCCATTACATGGGCACTGACCTTGAACATACCCTGCTGAATGATTAAACATGGCACTCTTGTAAGCATCAAGACAGCAAAGCAGGTACGTTGTACTGATTATGAATGGGTCAGAAAATGAGAAAGACATCAACAAAGCCTTTGCGACCAAGAAAATCTTTTTTGGTTATAATTGCGTTCACCAGTCTGGCATGAAGGTGGCTGAGATTAAACAATGAGAAGCTGAGTTTAAATAACAGCCTGTGGGCCTGACAATGTGTATCTGGTGTCATTAACTTAATTGTTTTTTCTTTTAGGTCTTCTTTTTGGTTTGAACCCACTAATTTAAGTTTGCTTGCACTAGTATTACTGAAATAACGTGCAGAGCAGCATGCAAGGGTTGCCTGCATGAGAAAACAATGTAAAACAGCCATAACTTAACTGGATGTTTATCTTAAATATAAAGATTTAAATGCTAAAAGATAAGTTTGATAAGTTTGCTTTGTTGAGTTGCCGTGTACCAAGGAAATGTGTATGTCAGCTAGCTGACTCAGACAGAGATCAAATGAAATGTATTTTTGTCCACTTCTCTGCTTTTCATCTGCATGCTCAGTATGTGCCAGTCACTCATTGTTTTGTCAAAATATGACTAAAACACATGTTTTGTTGTTAAGCTTCATCTACAATTCAGCAAGAGTTTGTAACACCGTACAGCTGAATAGTGGAGAAGTGGATTATACTAGAGCAGTTTGAGAAAGTTCTATATAAGAGGAAGCCAGTGAACTCCTGCACTGAACTTCAGTTGGGGGCAATGTAATGTCTGTTTCCCTCATCAGGACAAGAGGCAGCACTCCGGAGGTCAAAAACAGCTCAAGAATCACCTCGTGTGTTGATCTTTTGGGTGGATTATATTTACAATCACTATGCTGACAAATCTGCCATGAAGCTTTCATCAGAGCCTGCTGTTTTTGACCACTAGAGAGCTGCCATTTTGCCTGACTGTGAAATACACAAGTCTCTATGGATGTTGGGATATATCTTTTCAACTGAAAACTTGTCACCACTTGAATCACCACTGGAAATCTCTTTATAGACACCATTAAAGTCTACATGAGCTGAGAGGTTGACACTACCAAGATATATTTTGTGTGAGTATCACTTTAAGAAAGCATCTATAAAACAAAAGTTGGATAAATCCAACACATGCAAGGCTTGAAACGCAATGCATCTCCAAAGCAAATCCAATGCAGTGCTGCATTGTCACCAGACTCGCTCACACAAACGAACGGTCTTATGGTGGGAAACATCATATTCAATAGAATAAATATGGCTGTGCAGTGATTGATAACTATAGCTAAAATGCTTAGCCTACCCAACAGGTCAGCTACTATATTCTCAACAGGAACACAAATACAGTTAAACTAAGTGCTAACCACTTACTCATATTACAATACAATACAGTACATTAAGTTGCTTGGTTGCATTTGCAGTCATGTGATTCTGCACTGTAATTAATTTACTTAGTTATTAGTTCTAGATCGTATTTGCATTGTTTCTGACTTCAGGACTGAGGAATGCATCAACAACAATCTCATTCAGAGGCCTCATGTTGCCTTAAAGTTCTTCAAGACAAATAGTCTATTAACTTCTGATTGCAGGCAAACATATATGTCTGTCTTCAGACATGTTTCAGCAACACGTCAGCCAGACAGACCACAGCCAGGCCTGTGTGAGTCCAACATAAGTCTGAAGGGTGGTACAGGACACACAAGGACAACCCTCAATCCAACCAAATCTTTAACTTAAAAGGTCAGACATTTAGCAAAGTCTCAGAATGGGAGATAAAATGTTAAATGAAAGGCTAGTTGGATAAAATGTGCACATGGATTCAGAGTGCAGTTTAAATGAAATGAGCAGCTGTGTTAAACTGATCCCTTGCAACAGACACCCGCAAGGATGTGCATCCAAGGAGATTTGTCAGAAACTATATTTTTTTATATAAATTACAGTGCTGGATGAATAGTGTCAATAATGTCTTTTTTAATGGCACTTACTGCAGAACGTCCTGCTTCACCTCCAACACTGTGCAGCACACTGGCAAAACCCCTCAGACAATCAAGGCCCCCAACCTCATGGATTTCACACCTGAAAAGTTGAGACAACACTCTGGATTTCAGATCTAAAATCAGTCAGTTTGAGTTAGGACAACATAGCAAAGATGGACTATATAGTCATATGGTATAGTGTGCATATGTTTGTATATTTGAGGAAAAGGCAGATGCTGTATTCGCTGCCTCATAAAAAGAGTACATGGTCTGGTTTCTCAAAAGCATCTTCATCTTTATTTAGAGCAGCTGATACTACATTTGGCACAAATCTGTAGCCAAACTGAAATGACTCCCGGCCAAAACAGTCCTCATATGCTTTTGAGAAACATGGCCCGCTAATACATTCACTTTAGTACAAAACATAAATAGTAACTAACATTACCTTCTCAAGCCTCAGGTTTACATTCATTCTGTCAGTCCAACAGTGTACAGTTCATACACCGCATCCAACAACTCACAGACACAGAGATTAAAATTTAAGACATGGTTTAAGGTTTGGTCTAATGCACCTGATATCTGTACAGCTGAAAATGAAAAAGTATAGGTCCTACAGAAAATACTCCATTTGATCATTGTTCACATGTCTCCTGCTCCGAAGTTTCAATTTTCATCACCATCACCTTTCACTCACTCAGAGCTTCACCTTCACTCTGCCGCTCTTCCTTTGACAAACATTTGGTTTTCACTAGAAACACAAGGCGGAGACAGTGAAAGTGATGTATTACTACAGCAGTATATATTCTTTCTTTTATGAGGTTTAGTTTCTTTAACGTCTCGCGTTGTTGAGCTTGGCTGGTGATGTTGAATGACCAGAGATGAAAATGTTCTCAAGCATGTCGGCCTCCGGGTTAGTGTTTAACGCTCCTCACTGCCCAGGCGTTTGAATGGCATCTATGAGATTACAGTATGGAAATGAACACTGGTGCTCCTAGGCTCGTGTCCAGAGTCCCTCTGCTCCGTCCCTGATGGCAGATCCGTCAATGAGGTTTGGTTCAGCAGTTCAGTTCCTGCAGGAAGTCGGCCCACAGACTGAGAGAGGATGAGAGACGAAGTGGAGAAAGACAAGAGTTTGCCCTCTTCTCTTACTTTACCTGAACATATTTCTCTGTTCTGTTCTTGGTCACTTGTTCTTGTCTCCATCATCTTTTCTCTTTTATTTAAAGGCCCTGAACACATACTTTCTCAATCAACTTCTTATTATGAGTGGCAGAAAATTGTGTGTTCATGTAGGACCTCATCAAAGACAAATGAGTTTTGATTATTTCACATGAATGATTTCTGGGTTCCTCTGAGCTTTTCTCACTGCTTCGAAGTGGGGTGGGGCTTAATTGGAAAAGGGTGCAACATTTGAATTTAAATGTGATAACACATCTTTTAATCCAACTTGATTGTTGCTTATTTAACCATGAATATTCAATGTTATCAGCAAATACTTTCAGGGGCATGTCTCTCTAAACAAGTACTTGCTTTCCAGCTCTCATTATCTGTACCTCTCTATCTTGCCTCTCTCTCTTTCTCTGTCTCTGTCTCTCCGTCTCTCCCCCAGTCACTCCTCTGTGATGGTGGGCAGGTGAGGGATACTGGGTGAACTGGGCGTACTCCGTAGGTCCGGCTGCACGCTGACGCTGGAGATGGACCACACATCACTCAGCTCTGCAAAGGTCAAACAGTTTAGAGTTTATACCTTCACGTCAAGGTGCATTGTGGGTAATTACAGAGGCCATACTGGAGGAGAAAGGGCTCAAGGCAAGGGTGAACCAGAAACATATATGAGGGGGTTGGGGGTGGGGAAAGTACCGGCAGGTATCCAAGCAAAGTTAATGTTAGAATTGAAAGTATATAAACAGGTGTAAGACAGCCATGCATCCATAAATGCAAAGATGAGATTAAAAAAAAAGTACTAGTACAAACTGCTGAGTTTGATCCATAATGCAAGGACACACAAGCTGTATAAAGACTACAGGATTCCTATACTGCAGTAGAGGTCATTGGTGGTTATCAAAGGATTTACAGTATATGGAGTTTGTGATGCCACTTGCAACTCTCTGTACATTAGGCTTGTACAGCACTCAGATAAGGTGTCATTGTGTCAACTACACTTGAGAAGCCTTATTTTGTCTGATAATAGGTACAACATTGAGGTAAAGGGCAATCTACACTAACAGCATTTTTGCTTTAGGTGTCATGTTATTAACATGCACTGTCCCTGTCAAATAAAATTTTAAAAAATCAATTTAAATCACACAAATGTCTCTCTATGGGCTTCATGCTTTTCTTCTCTACAGGAAACATAGAAGCTTGTACAGTTCAAACAGGGTTCTGGGTTCATACAAGGTTCCTGAAGGGCTGACATGCAGGGCTGACATGCAGGGGGTCATGGGTTGAAGACCAAGGGGAGGGAGACGAGGGCTCCTGCTGGGGGGTCAGAGTGGAGGGGGCTCCAACGAACACAGATGACCTCTGAAGAGTCTAATACACACACACACACACACACACACACACACAGACAGACACACAGACCGACACACACAACACACACAGCAGGAGATCACTGCATGCAGTGAAAGTAATCATAAAATAATGTCTTGTCTCTGCTGGACGAGCAACAGCTTGAGCCATCCTACATTTAAATGAATACTCTGACATTTTGGGAAATATGATTGTTTGCTAAGATCAATATCAACTACATCTCTGTGTGTTCAGTACAGAGGATTAGGGTTAGCTAAAGGGCACGTTTGTCTTTGTCTTTTGCGACTCTGAATAAAAGTCTGGTGATTCTTGTGTTGGTGGCTAGTTTGCTCGATGACGAGATACAACATGTAATCAAGACTTCAAACGTGTTGAAAAGTGTTTTTCCTCTTTTAATGAAGACTAGCTGCTCCATTAAAGTGTAAACCTAACTCTGTACTGATCAACAGAGTATTCCTACAACAGCCTGGCCAAGACACTCTCTGTGAGTCTCCATTGTCAATCTTTTGATGATTGTTAGTTAATATCCCTTTTGTCATTCTTTCATTCAAGCAATGACACAAGATGTCTGTCTAACTGCCTCATCAGTAAAGACCTCAAATTATAGTAAACACAGGTAATATCAGCCAGGGTGGAGACATTAGTAAAAACAGAAATGGAACAGCTACATGTATCCATACTGACACAGTGTAGAAACACAAGCTTCATCAAACAGTGAAATAAGAAAAATGTTTTCATGCCTGTCCTGAACTTGCTGTACTGTCCATTCTCGTGAGTCTGACGGCTGCCGGACCAGAAGGGCAGGCCTCTCTCTCTCCACCTGTGACACACACACACACACACACACACACACACACACACACACACACACACAACACCCCAAAGAGAGAGATCAGAGCAGCAGAGAATAACCAAGTGTGTTTCTGTGTTTCCCAAAGTGCTTTGAGACTGCCACATGTACCACTGTAACTGCTTTGATGTGTAGCATGCATGAGGACGTGTGTGTGTGTGTGTGTGTGTGTGTGTGTGTGTGTGTGTGTCTGTGTGTGTGTGTGTGAGGGGGTCCAGGTGAGTGTTGACTAAAGCCCAGGTATAAATAGGGGCAAGAGAGGGTCTGATGATGATGAAAGAGGCCATGAAAAAATATCCAGCCCTTTGTGGTGAGGAGCCTCATCTGGCTGACAGGAAGGGATGAATCTCAGTGACATTCACATTCTCACACCAATCTTTTCATATCCTCAGTCTAAGGGCCAGGCTAAGCTCAAAAGGAACTAGTTTGTACAACAAGCTGTCCAACCATGTCAGAGGGCAAAAGTGTCATAGAGAGAGGCGAGACACGACAATTGCTTGAATATGATCTCTCTTGGAAGGCATTCATAGTGTGTATACACGCACAATAATGTTTGAAATTTGATGTTCGTTTAAGGTCTTATTCTGGATCTGGGCATTACACAAGCCAAATTATCTAATCCGATTTCCTTACACACTGGGACAGCTGTTGACAAGAATTCCCAATGTGCTGACTTAATGGAAACCAAACTCAACAAAAAAATCAGACACAGTGTTTAAATAAAAAAGATTCACACCAATATTTCTGACTCTGAATGATATAATGAGCAGGATGGATGTGTTCACTTCTTTTGGGTTAATCTGTACTTTTTAACTTGTCTGATCACTTGTGTTGTGATGGACTCCACAGTATCTCTGGTATTAAGATTGCAAAACAAATATTATAACTGATATAAATGATAAATGATGCCAATACAAGATTAATCAGCATGTCGCAGGTAGCATTTTGGTGTTGTCTTGTCTCTCTGTGTCATCTCTGTAGTCATGTTTCACTCACACATTCTCCACATCATTACATTGATCAAAAACACATTTGTCTTCATTCTCTTCACATCATATGGCCACACTGACATCTCAGATTACATATTAATAATAAAACCTCATCAGCAGACAGGATGACTCAGCCCTGCACAGCTTCACCACCCCAACACAAGATGTTCCAATTAGCAGAGGAGGATCATTACATATTATATATTAGCAGTGTGTGCGCGTATGTGTGTGTCTACGCACCAATGGAATATGAAAACTGCAATGATGAGGAAGGCAGACACAGCATCAGTCATAATCCACATTAAACTATATTCCTCCGGAGTCTGGAGAGAGACAGAGAGAGGAAGCGTTGATTACATTTTCTGAAACAAAATGCTCCTCAGATCTGTTGGGAGCATGAACATGAATATCATTATTTCATTTAGTGACCATAAAGTATTGAAAACTCGTATTAAAAACGTAATCTAACTCATTTGATTTTACACAGACTTGTAGGCAATGAGGGAAAAGGTTTATGTAACCAAAAGGTCACAGGCTCAATCTTCAAACATCCACAATACCTGCTGAAGAGATTTTCAAACAGAACCTCCTGCCTGCTCAGTGAAAGTCACAGTTGATAAGAGCAAATTCCAGATGTCTAAAATATAAATGTACAAGTCTGGAGCCATCGTCCCAAAACAGCCTAAGGTTAAAAGTAGCTCCTAAGTGCCCAAGTTAGGAGAAAGAAAAAATAAGGGCAGTGTCAGTCTTAACATAAACCTCCTAAATTTTTGGTCTAAGAGCAATTCACAAAGCATTTAGTACTACAAGTAGCTCCTAAGTCTGTGAGAAGTTAGAGGCAGAACAATAGATTTGAAAATGTTGCTGTTGGTTTATAAATCACAGAGAAGCCAAAATACATTTGACAAATTTTACTTTTTATTGTTTTTTTGTTTTTAAAATGTTGCTCTAATGCATTGAATTGCTTCTGTGTATGAAATGTGTTGACAAAACAAAGCTGCCTTGCCATCAGAAAGATTTGTTGGAATATCTTTCTATTTCTAGCAGACAAACCTTGGACAAATCTGACCATCTGTTAAGTAGCACAAACATGGACTCAAAGCACAAAAAACAGATGCAAAGTGCCTCAACATTTTGGTAGGCTAGCTATGTGCCATTACTATATTTTGTTTTTTGTTGTTTCTGACAGCAAATGTTGAAAGTTTATAATAGTCACCATGTAGAGCCACTTTTTAAACGATAACCTGTTTCACTTATTGTGTCTTTTTGAAAAGTTGCAACATCATACTGTGTTTTCAGTCATTTTAATATTCTCATAATCTAAAATAAAACGATTGAACAGTAATTACTTTGTTAGCATTTATCAACAATGTATCTCATGAGTCTTCATCACAGAAATGTTGTCAAAACTATGTGGGTAATGAGTACAGACGGCGAGCACTACAGAAAATAACCTCAAGTGGAGTGGGACTTCAGCTCTCTGTAGCAGTGTTATTGTTCAAAGGGACACTCCATTGATCAGTTTTCATCAGTTATAATGTCTTCTGTGGCTCTGAAGGGGGCTTTTCTAAAGCAAAAACAACCCAGGGTTATGAGTGATATTATTGAGTTGATTAATGGGAAATGTAAGATCCAGTGTTTTTGGCACTTCACCCATTCTTTTTTAATCTGTCTCTTGTGGATCCCCAAACTTCATGGAAGTACAACACTGAATCACTGGAGTACTTGTTCAAATTCAACTATTTGTCTTTTGCTTCACGGCCAACCTTAATTAACCTTCACATCACAGATCATAACATCTGATAACAGAGTTGAATCTGCTCACCATGAGGAAGAGTGGCTTGTTGATGTTGGACAGGATGTGGATGGAGTTGGTGGTTACGGACTGAGCTCCGGCACACCAGGCCAGAGTGTAGAGCCACGGCTGGCTGATCACATACAGGTTAGTACTGATGTTCACTGACTGGTACTTACTGTAGAGAGAGAGAGAAATGAAAAATTGTTGTTTAAAAAATCCAGGAGAAACACAAAGAGGGACACAAGTGACTCAACACCCTGTACGATTACAAAAACAATACATTAGCACAAATCATCCAACCCAATCAAATTATACACAACTGAAATTACAAAAACTTAAAATGCACCAACACAATAGCCCATATCTCACCACTATAGCTAATAAAAAGCTGAAGAAAACACTGATGGTTTACAGACTCAGTGACCACAACCTTGGAAACAGGAAGCACAGACAAACATGACTACCAAGTGACGACAGGCTGCCTTCTCACTGTGAAGACAGAGCTTCACTTGCTCAATGAGAGCACAAAATATACTGATCAGAAAGCTAGCATCATATGTCCAGAAATCACCACAAACACAAGGGTAACCTTCCTTACATCTTCTATGTATTTGCTTACTGTAACCAAATATAAAACAATCGCCTTCTTCATTCCCCCTTGCTCTACCCTTATATTTATTTATCTATTCAAGGATTGTACTTTAACATTTTTGTTGTCTTGTGATTATTAATCTACTTTATTTTGTTTTCTTATTGACATGTACTATTCAATTACATATAATTTGGCATTGGCAATAATGTAACAATCAACATTCATGCCAGTAAAGCTTATTGGATTTGATTTGACTTGAGAGAAAAGAGAGATAGAAAGAAGGGAAGGTAACAGGAGAGGAGGAAGTACGGCATGAACGATGGGGTTGGTGTTTACAAGATGGAGGGGAAAGAATGAAGGGAGGTTAATGAGAGGACAGAAAGAAAGTACAGACAGACAGAGAAGGAGAGTGTTTGGAGGAGGGTTTGGATTAGAAAGAAATGAAAGATGGAGAAGGAGGAAGAGAGTGGTGTAATTTATCACAATGGCGGTATTAAAGTCACCTCTCTCTCACTCACACACAAACAAACAGGTATCTCTCTCTTATCCCTGACTGTTTGTTAGGATGAAAGTGTCCTTTGAAAGTCTAATGATCATCTGGTAAGGTAAACAGAAATACAGAAAAACAGACACAGGATGAGGGAGAGAACAGAGAGAGAGAGAGAGAGAGAGAGAGAGAGAGAGATTTTCTATTAAGAGGAAGATCAGAGCTGAAAGGAAGTTATTCTTTGCCAGGTTGGCAGGTTATACAACCTGGAGTTGTATAATGTCCCGGAGTTGTATAATATCGTTATTATTTCTGGTTGTGACATCACACTGGAGGGTCAGTTCAAAACAGTTTGTTCCGATGGTGCGATTCCATCTTATTAAAAAGATGTTGAAACAGTGAGGAGTACCAGCTTCATACTTTATCAGCACTTAATAACTTCTGACTGCAAAATTCACCCTAAAACTAAACACCTCTTATTTAAAAGGTAACACAACCAGCAGTACGCAACAGAAACAATCCAACTCTGTTTTGCACTGCAATCAATGAACACTTTGTGCTTAATCATTGGTGCTGAAAAAACTGAAGTGGAACTTCTTTTACCATCCACTTTCACGGACTGCTTGTGAATGCTATGAAAAGTAAAAAAATATGAACATGTGATATATGATCTTTACAATCATTGCGGTCACTAAAATTTGTTTTAATTAAGTCACCAACTCCACAATGGGGGGAAACATCATGAGGGACATGAGGGTACCGAGTACCTAATTAATACCAGTGCATTATATTTCTCCTTACTTAAAATCTATTTGCCTAACTCTGTGGAACTTATCTTTTTTTATGTAAAGTAATGAGGCCTGGGCCTACAGTGGCACTACAAACTGAGTTGGCACCTGATAACGGATAGTGGAAAATTTTTATTTTATCATGACATTTTCAAAGAAACAGCATTGGATGTAGATCGGCAGTGCATCCCTAATTTCAATTTAAACATTTCATTTTAATTAAGAGTGGGTGGACTTACTTGAGGCATTCTGTATTACAAAGATACCAAAAAGATTAAGTATTGTTGATGAACTGATATCTAAGTGAAAGTATTGTTAACTATACTTGGAAAATGACCCAATCCTGGTAGTGATATTCTACAGTTTGTCCATTAGAGATGGAGAAGAACTCTTATTCCCTTCTAATCATCAGTAAATCCCTGTACAGTTGCACTATAAAAGAATCAGCATGTAAGGTTTGACCATATCTTTTTAATGATGCTCTGATTATAATAATCACACATGCAAAATGCTTACGATGTCTTTGAGACAACTGTTACCACACAATGTAGCAAAATGATTCATCCAATCAGGCATCTCTAGTAGGTGACGAATACGGTGCCATCAAAGCTGATATTTCCATGAGATGTTACAGTGAAGATGAATAAACAGCAACAAGGGAAAACTATTTCAGTGGACCAGGTGAGTTGTGTTGAAAACCATCAATGTGTGAGTCACTCAACCATCTTTCTAGCCTCTTTCTTTCCAGATTGTTCTCCCACAGCTTCTGTTTATGTAAAAGTACCTCCCACTTGTTTCTCTTGTACTACTTATCAGCCTCTCTTACCCTGTTCTCTTCTAAACCACCTCCTCTTATTTGAACTCCCATCTCCAGCCTGCCTGTACCTCTTCCACTGCTTCTCCTCACCTCTTTCTCCTCCTCCTTCATATCACTCCAACCAATTCTCTCCTCTACTGAATAAGCTCCTTTTTACCCATGTTTTCCTTTCCTCTATTTCTCTTCCATCTCTCCTTCTCACTCCTGCCATGAACTTCTCATCTACCTACCCTTCAACCCCCCCCCCCCCCCCCCCCCCCCCCCCCCCCCCCCTCACCTGAGGCTGTTCAACAAGCAATGACATGGAGTCACTGAGGATGTGGTGGCCATCTGTACCTTGAGTTACATAACTAGACACATGTGCGCGCGCACACACACACACACACACACACACACACACACACAGGGGTGTTTTACGGGTAGATGGATACGATTGCGTAACATAATCGAGTGCTTGAATGTAATGTATGTGTATATCTATTTTCATTTTAAATCTGTGAATTCATCAGAAATTAACAATGCAAATAAATGCAAACATCCACATTTAAATTGTATTTTAGAATTTGTATTTGTGGAGTGGTGATCATTGCAAGAGGACTTTGTTTCCTGCACACGGTGCTGATCAGTGTCTTCTTGCAGCAGTGTGTACCTGATCTGTTGTTGTGACATGGTGCTGTAGTGCAGGTTTAGTCGGGTGATGTGGCCGTCTGTCAGTTCCTGAATAGAAGCCTTTTCTCCAGAGGTCTGCTGCAGCTCTGGGTCCACAGCCTGGACCAGCTCCCTGTCCTCAGATGGCAGCCACAGCACCTACACACAAACACATAGGCACAATGTACAGATGCACATAAACATACACACATCCACAAATGCACAAAATACGATGACACCACTTGCAACAATCAATAAATGACAGAGGAAAAACTACTCTTGAAGATATTCAAATCAGAGATGTCCTTCACTCTGGAATACTGCTGTACAATCAGAGTGGACTTTGTGTTTCTGTAGTTGCAACAACTCTGACAGTAAGACATCTTCTCTCTAGCGGATTGCGTCACGTCAATTTCAGGAGTTGGAACCTGTCAAATTAAATTTTCATTCACATCATACCAACAATTTTCAGATGATCAAAGTAATAGTTTTGAACAAAGACCTTCCGTATTTGGATTAAGAAGCTTGCGAAAAATAAGGTTTTCCAAATTCAGTAGGTTACACCTGTTATTTCAGTGCGCCAGATACATATTTAATAAACATTACATATTCTGCTGCTATGTAAATATAGTATATAGTATCAGATTGGACTCAGTATCAGCAGATATTCCATATTAAAGGACTCTGTTTGAGACCAAAAAACTTAATCGGGACCCTAATTAAAGTACATGCTATGGATATGTTTGCAGAGCAATGGTAGCCAGAGAGAAACAAACCTAACAAATATATTACATAATACAATTTTAAGTCAGATTTCAACTGGATGTGAAAAACCTTTTACATACATCCACCCTCCACAGTTACCTGTGAGGAGTTGATGTGGGCCTGCACCACCTGCAAAGTGGTGTTGATGTATGACTGACTGTAGGGATGTCCGTGTGGTGGCCTGTGCAGGTCAAACAGCACTAGTCTGCTGCTAACGGCCGCTACCTCCAGGAACTGGGCCAATGAGGGGACAGATTGGTTCTGGGCCTGGGAGCAGTCCGCCTCAGATAGGGACGACACGGTACCAAAGGGATCCCTCTGTAAGAGAGAGTGCGTTGCAGTTATGTTGAAAAGAAGATCATCATCAAGAAAAAATATTGATGGAAAAATACCAGTAATATAAGAATCAGGTTTATTTACTCGATAGAACTAGCACTGTGCTCATCATAAGAAGTCCTAGTGGTTACTGGTTAACTAGGACCTGGTCAGTGTTCCCTTCCAACAGGAAATACAATATTTAGATGCATGGGGGACCTCAAATTACCTTTGGAAACTCTGTCTAATGTACAGTGCACCGAAAGGATGTGCTCTATTTCTAATTCACTCTTTGCAGTTTTCAACATTACAGGCCACAACATCCATGTTATTCACATGTAGCCATTTTTATATAAATCTGGACTCCAATTTGGTAAATTTCCATGTTTTTACATGAATTTCCTTCTCTCAAGGCTCAGTGAATAATTCAGCCTCTTACTTTTATGAAATAAAATAAAGACCACATTTGCAAAGTTGCTGTAAAGATGAAATTTGGAGATGTATTTTTACAGTCTGTCTCAGTCTCACCGATAAGAACCAGTCGCCAGCATTCAGCTGCTGCAGCTCAGCCCAGGTAAACATGGAGGCATCGAGGTGTGTTCGATTTGGGAAAACCTCAGCGACATTAGTGGTTCTCCTCAGAGTGGAGTCATGCATCAGGAAGGGAACGCCATCATAACTACAGAGATGGATATATGGAAATATAAAGAGTGACAAAGTGAAGAATCAGGATGTAAACAGGGAAAGTGAAGGACACAAAAATGAGAGGTAAGTGGTGACAAGGGAATATGAACAAAAGTAAAGGAGAGCAGGGATGAGGAGTGAAAAGGAAAGGAAAAGAAACAAGGAAAGGAGAGGAATTAAGGGGAGAAGAGGACGATTAAATTCACCAAAAAGCATTTAATTCTCCTAAACTCTGTTCAAAACACCAGCAATCACATTATGTCTGGCTTTCACAAAGCCATCTGTCTTTCGTGAACCCACAAACACAAGCAATCTCAGTGAGCCTCTCATCTCAATTAATCCCACAAGTGATATCAGTTATGTACATGCCCATAAATACAGACAGACAGACAGATTCACACACACACACACACACACACACACTAATAGATTGCCTCACGAAACCCTTGACAGTTTAATACAGGAATTGCCAAGTAGCCACAATCATTCATGCAGACCACACACATCCTTCGTACACACACAGGAAATACCAGACTCACCAGACTCAACAGCAGCATTGGATTAAGCTATCCCGCTAACGCTGAGTCATGCCGTGTTGCTAATCTTCCTGTTTTCGGGCTGTAAAATAGTGTGTAACCCACCAGCCGTGGGCAAATGGGAAGGCTAACAGCTAACTGGATTAGAATGGCAGTAATCACCTTAGCGCTGAGGGTAGCACGCTAGCATCTGATCTGTGCAATTACCACCAAGGCACAGACTCAGCATCAGTTCACTGTTGAGGGACTACAGCGCTGATAATTTTAGCAGTAAGAAAACATGTTGTGATCTTTTGTGTTATTAAACACTGTTAATGATTTAATAATTGCACTGAAAAAGATAATTGTGTCACCTTGACACAATTATGAATGTACATTTTAATAATTTGTTCAATTAATCAGGAAGTCACTAATCAATGGACATTCATTGTCACAGGCTGCACCAATTTCAATATTAGAGTTTTAAACTCCTGTAATCTGAGTTTAGCTGTATTTCTAAAAACCTTTTCCTGCGATTAGCTGTTTGGCTTTTATAATACATGTTGCTTAATAGGGACAGTAAATAAATTTCATGATCTTTAGAATAAAGAAATGATATTGAAAGTTATTATTAGAAATAATTTAAGTAAATGAAAGTGGTGCTATTATTGTCATGCCATATGGCACGTGGTACAGTATAAGCAGGATGATCCACTCATGGACTTTTTCTTAAAGATGACAAACCACTTCTTGTTATCGGGTGGTTCTCGAATACATGCACACAAAACCAGAATCACCACCAGCACCATTTTAAAAAGGCACCCTGTGCACTTTTCTTGTTACATTAACATTCAGTTTCTCACCAAAACAAGAAACAAATAAAACAGCGAGTTGTTCAGCAAAACATTGTTCTATAGCCCTACTAGTGGTCAGAAGCTCCACAGAGCACCGTGAAGTTAGCAAAAGTGTTTCGTGTTTGTTTTCGGGGTTTTTTGTTTTCAATTCCCACACGGCACAAGGAATGATCAGGAAACCTGAGAAAGTTGGCTTCTCCAGTTTTGACGTCAGACGAATGAAGAAGCCGCAATGGCCACTGCAGTGATAACAGTGTTGTTACAAGACTGATCCAGAAAAGATGCAGGACAGAACACAAGAGTACATGTTCCACACACACACACACACACACACACACACACACACACACACACACACACACACACACACACACACACACACACACACACACACACACACACAGGTGAGAGCAGGTAATACCTGATGGTGACGTCAGTCTCCAGTCCGTCTCCTCCAGCTTCCACTGCCTTCTCAAACGACATCACAGTGTTCTCTGGAGCAAGCTACACACACACACACACACACGCACACACACAACACACACACACACACACACACACACACACACACACACACACACATACAATGAGACAAAAACATTCCTGGGGACTGCAGATATAAGTTAGATATATAGCCTATCTGGCTCAACAGTTGTGTTGTGCAAGGCCCCCGTTCAATAAACTAAACTAAACAAAGTCAGTAAAACACAGACTTTACGAGAGATCCAGCTCTCATGGTTCACTTCAGTCTCACCATTGGAGCTCCTCTGTGTCCGATGAGTGTTGGGGCGGGTCCTAGCGTTCCTGTCTCTTTAATGCAGGGTGAGTACATTCCCAGAGGGACCAGGTAGAGAGAGAACAGCACAGACAGGTAGAGTCCCAGGACAGCCACCTGACGCACTGAAGAACACACAACAACACAAAGATATTGTTGATGTAAAAACGTATTCATCTTTTGTTAAATCCAGAACTCCTACTAGTTTACTTTATTGCAGATGAATTCAAACAGAAGTCGTCATCTCTGGAACAGTGAACAGGGGTTCCCAAAGTGGGTGCCCACTTTTTTATATACAATATAATATTAAATCTAACAGACAGATAAGTATCTGTATATATATATGCATGTTATATTGGGGGTTGGGTGGCTCTGGGTGCCATGAGAAAAAAATCCATTGATTAACTTTGGGAACCACCGCTCCGGAGGTATACCAAAAAACGCATTTAGGGTCCTGACCCACAGTTTTCAGCCAACATTAGTGAGAGTCTGTTTATATGCGTGTTTGTATAAAGTTTGTCAGCATAAAGTGTCATTTCTTAAGTACCAGTACACTGATTTATTAGCTACACAAAGGCTTCATATGAAATCTGCACATTACATCATGGTTGATATTAACTCTGCAAAAAAACACACACACGGAGTCCATCTGCAGTACACTGTGCCATACACACACAAACAAAACCAAAAACCATTCTGTGTATCTGTTTTCAAGCCTTTAAAAATGGTCCAATTAAGGGTTATAGGAGTGTGCTGGTGTAGAAATTAGAACTTAATCAGGATTATATACAGTAAATCTTTCCTGATAGGATCAACATGGTGGTCTGGTGCTGAGCAGCAGCCATATGGGCAACAGGCACAATGACGGCCGTCTGGTTAGGAAGCAAATCTGACATTGCCTTGCGACAGCCGCGTCATCGTCATTCAGCGTGTTTTCCTCTGTATTCGCTCCAATGTGTGCTTTTTTCTGGCTGTCAAGACTACAAACAATCTCTATGTTGGTGGACATAAGTCACTGCATGTGGCATGTCTAGTTTTTGCAAGTTTTAATAATCTTAAAGGTCTGCTTCCAGCTTAACCCAGCATCCTTCCCTTCTCACATCTAAAGTTCCATTAGTGCTTGAATTCACTAAAATCCAAGCTTGGGTGGGTGTTCATCTCAATACCGTATTACAGGGGAGAGCTATATTACATCCTGTGCTTTGGCTCCCTTATCTTTTGCCAGGAGAGACCCCCGACATGACTCAGCATCACTCTACCCGCTGACTCACCATGGCAACCAGAGACAGTACCCATGGAGACCAAAGAGAGACGCAGAGAGACATAGAGGTCAAAGCCATTCAGTGGAGAGGACAAGGCAGTCAGAAACAATGCAAGACAGACAGAGTGAACCAAAGAGAAGTAAAAAAGAAACAGATAGCAGCAAAAGGGGCAGAGCAGGTAAGAAAGGAGGTCAGAATGATCAAGAGAACAAAAAACAAGAGAAAGAATGAATGAAAAAAGACAGAAAGCATCAGAGAGACAAAGTGAAGAGAGCAAAATTGTGACATTGATTTTCTGTTACAAGGAAGTGGAGAGAGAGAACGAGGGATGGGGAGGGCAGGGAGGTTTACAGCTGTATAATACCTGCCAGATAAGTGCGTCACAATGCTGAAGGGTATGTTTGATTTCAGAATAGCTCTATTCCTGGCGGGCGGAGCAGCTCAGTACTACAACAACTGAAGCTTTTAGACCCAAAACTGTTCATTGTCTGCCAGCGATCAGCCAATATGTAATCTCAACAAGGTCCTTCAGCCCTTTCTTCCCTCCAGTTACTGCAGTCACGTCGATGAGAGATTGGTTGTGCTTGTCACTAGATTTCTACTCTTCTGTCTCTCCTTCTCTGTAACATTGCCAAACATTGAGTATTTTGATGAACAAAGGGTCCCGAAGGGACTGGCTAAGCTGTTAGGGGGGTTGAATTGAGGCAAGGGGAAAGTAAATCAATCAGTTTAAAATACTCAGCGAGGGTGAACAAGTTTAAGTGTTTAGGTTACAATATTTACTCCAAAAAGTACTTTTATTTTTCCAGCAACCGCTGACCACTGTTTACATTTTGTACTGTTTCATTTTGATACAGATCTGCACATTTAAAGTTGCTACCCATTACAACAATTATTTACCTTCCGCTGTTAGCTTCAAAGCTCACAAAGACTCACTTGCTTACCTTTCTTGTTCATGCGGAAGAAGTGCAATGCTATTGGCCAGGAGAGAATCGCCATTAGTGAGACTGCAGCCACATGGAGGAAAGGTGCTGTCACCTAAAGATGAAAAAGGAAAAGAATGACAGAAGACAGAGAGAAAGTTAAGGGATTGGCCAAGATGTCAGCACAGTCTAAAATATTTCACTCAAAATATAAAGCACAAATGACAGTTTGTATGAACACAATATAAATAGCAATAGTATTTGCTGTCACTAATAAAATGTTTAAAATTAAAATTATGAAATTCTCTCCACTGATTGGCTGTTGTGTCAGGATTGACTAACTTGCAGGGAGAGAAGGAGAGTCTTCCACTCTTTGCTCCAGAGGTCAGACAGGATGGCGGTGGCTGTGACGGAGAACGCCAATGACACCACGATGCCAGTCTGACACAAACACAGGAGGACGAGAAAACACAACGTATAAAATAAAAATACAAATAACTGTCTGTCAGTGTTTGTGTTTATTTATTCTCTGTGAGTGTGATACCTTGTGGCTCCAGTGAAGGTACAGCCTCTGACCCTCAGAAAGCAGACACACCGCCAGCACCTGAACAATGTTTAGACATCTATTAAAAATTGTTACATAAAGCTGCTTCAGGTAACACTCTCCTACATGGGTTTTGCTTCTTTTGAAACTGACTAAACCAGAGTGCTTGAAACAATGTGTTTCAAACCATGTCGGTTCTGGACAGTGAGAAAAAAATAAAATGAAGTGACTCAGGTTCTGGTCACTACTGTTAATCTGTGGATAGAATAGAAGCAGTGAAGTCAAATGTCTTGCTCAAGAACACCACAGTAGCTGTAAAAGGGATGGGTTTTCCCATCTACACAAAGGTTTTCTCAGCATATCGAGGGATTTGATCTGGAAACCTTCAATCGACACAGGTGCATAGAGTGTATAATCAGACCTCTGAATACTAGGTGTTTTTTGTTTGCTTCTTTTTGATTTGTTGAGTCTATACTATATTTCATCTTGGTGCAAGTGATTAAACTAGACAGGTTGAAGTAATATCAGTGTGTGTACCAGCAGTAGGGCGATGTACGTGAAGAGACCAGCAGCAACGACCAGCAGGACCAGAGACCAGGGAAACCAGAAACCCAGAGTCCCAAAGTTAAACCTGAAGAGGCCCAAGAAAAACCATTGAGAGATATGAGATAGTGTGCTTCATGTTTTCAAGATTTTTATGCATTCGTTTATTCATTATTAGGATGATCAATTCACTCATTCTTTTACGTTATTTGTTTATTCAAGACAATTAACCCTTACCCCATCATGATGACAACAAATCATAACAAAAAACATACTGTAACTAATATGAATGTGTGTGCTCCTGCCAACAAGTATGTAGAGTATGTGCGCTGTGTGACCCACCAGTCAAAGTCTATGTAGTCGTTCTGAGCTTCAGTCCAGAAATAGAGGAATAAAAAACTCAGGAAGAAGGTGAGGATCAGGAGGCCAAAACTGCCACACTCCACCTGTAACGCACACACAGATGTCATTTTTTGTCTCATCAAACTACCAACTTCTACCTAAATAAAGTCATGAAACAGTTATTTGAATGATTAACTACTAAATCTTTCAAGTGCACTTTGATCAAATGTTTTAGTTTTTAACCCTTTAATGTTTCAAAAGGTCAAAGGCTTTCCCATGTTAACAGGATGTATAATCATAATTGGAGGCAAAACAGCAACTCCCTGATGCTACTCAATCTGGCAGATACAGAGGAAGTCAATCATATTAGCAAGTGCATATGGAAGCAGTATATTTTGTTATAAGCTGACAGAGTAAATATGTGCTGATAATTTTTCACAGAAAAGCAGTAACTGACTGTAGGAGTCAGCAAGTCAGACGGAGGAAAACTGGCTGGGGAATCAATACTCTCTGCATGATCAGCAAACTAACCAAACTCAACTCACTGCTTATAGATGGTGCTGTGTGTGTGTGTGTGTGTGTGTGTGTGTATGTGTGTGTGTGTGTGTGTGTATGTGTGTGTGCATGTGTGGTTTTGTGTGTTTACCTTGCTGCAGCAGCACTCTCCTGGCTGCGCCCGGGCTCTTTGGTATCGTCTCCATTGGCACCCATAGAGGCCGGCCAGGCAGGAGACAAATGGCTGGTGTTCATACCTAGTAAAGTCAATTAGGAATTAACCAAAGAACTAACCCAGATAAGGACTAAAATGTGGTATATTTTAAAAGACACTGAGCAGTATATTACATGATTAATGAAATTATTACTTTAAAAAATATTTTAAAGATACAGTATTCTGAAAAACAATTTGTCTTCTAGAGGAGCCTATTTTATTTAAGCTGGCTGTGGAGCACTGGAAACAAAATAAATTCTGATGAAACTGAGCAACCGGGTGTAATATTTCTGTTCCAATAGCAGGTTCTATTTTGGATCTGGTTCCGGGTTGATAAAATACCCAGATTCACTAAGCTCTAAGGCTAACGAACCTCATATCAAACCTTTCATCTCTCCTTACGCTTTTTAATTTACAATGTGCAAAACATTCAGACAGCATTTTCTAAGTTTTAGCAGGTGCTGACTGTCAGGCATCAATGATGAGTGTGGTTGGGTTTGATCTGAAATGTTTTTTGCCATTCAACAAGGCCAACAGAGTAAAGATGCCTCACTAGTGAACCAATTGAGCTGCCAATTGAGTTCTGAATCAGGACCTCCAGTATTTCAAGCAAGTAGCTTGTGAAGAATAAAGTGTGCAAAAGATACTGATTGATACTGGATTCAGATTTAACAAAATGGTACCAAACCCAACTCTACCACTGTGTTTCATAAACATACAGAAGTCATACCAATTTGTCATAAAAATAGCCCTCTGTAGATGATGCATTCAGGCTATCTCTGTACAGAAAGGAGTACTGTGACTCATCCTTCTGTGCAGACACAGACAGTTCTCCATGAAAAGAGAACACAGCAAAGTTTGTAGATCATCCTGAGTAACAGAGATATTGCTGCCAACTGTTTTTTTGTTTTGTTTGTCATTTTCTAGTGCTTTAAAAAATGAAATTATATTCAGCTACATTGTATTAGGGTGCTGGCAGAAGATCTCTAAAACATTTGTTTGTTTGTTTTATTTTGTGACAGATGGTCACTCCACTTATTACTACAAATTGCAGACCATTTTAAACACAAGTGCTGTCTTCAAAGCATTGTGAATGCATACAAAAACTAAGGACTGCTACCTGTCTCCATAGTTACTGCAACAGTTTCCACAACAACCAATAATGCAAGCAAAGTCACTCATTTTGAGTTCAAAATGGCTTTAAAGGGTATTATAGAGAAATCAGACACATGTTAGAGAATAAACTTTTCTTTACATTGAGGTGTAAGCGTCATCACTGGTCGGTGATGATGGTGATGTGTGTTGTTCTGTACCTTTGCAGCAGCTGCCGCCGCACCACCTTTAGCTTCCCCAGCTTCAGTCTGGTCACGGGCATACACTCACCCACAGCCCGGCATCACAGAGAGAGAGAGAGAGAGAGAGAGAGAGAGAGATGAGGAAGATGAAAAAGGCACAGGAGAGAGAGAGAGGATGGAGGAAAAAAAGGCAGGACTGTTGGCCACCAAACCACCTTCACCTAGAGGGAGAGAAGAAAGTTTGAATCAATTTAAAATGTATTTATAGGAAAACTAGACTCAGCAGGACTCTGCTCACACTGTGTATGTGTTTGAGTCCTGGTTTTATTCCTGTGGCCTGCTTAAACTAACCTAGAGGATACAGATACTCTCACAGAAATACACACTGACCTGTATCTGATATAAGTGTGTATACACAAGTTGTGTCTGACATGTCTGCTCAGGTGATTTATGACTGTGTGCGCGCACACACACACACACAGGTTGACTTAAGTCACTTTTGGGGACATTATATAGACTTACATTCATTTCCTGGAGACTTACTCTTACCACTACATGCCTAACACTGACCTTAAACTAACCCTAACCTGAACCACTAACCCAAAAATCTGATTTTGTCCCCAACTGGACAAAACATCCTAAATTAACTGGTCTTTAGTTTGAAATGTGCCCCCCAAAGTAGTCTAAGTCAGATTCACACACACACACAGCTACCTGTCCTACATGACCTGTTTATTTATACTAATCCATCATTCCACATCCACAGCTGCCTGACCTTTGACTGACTCCAGTAATACTATAATTAAACCCGTCAGTGAGGGTTTTAACAAATCCCAAAGCAAGTCACCCAGCAAACCAGTCATTGTTCAATATTCAATTCTAATAGGAATATTGGTTGGACTAAACAAGCAATTTGAATCCTATACTGACTTTTGGAAATTGTGATGGACATTTTTCACTATTATTTTACATTTTAAGGACCAAATGATTAATCACACACAGAGAGACTTATATAGGAGGTAATAATATTTCTCCAAAAAGGATGTAGGTAGTTTTCTTGTTTTTCTTTTCTTGTCCCTTTAACACCTGAACAACAACAACAGTGTGGTTTAATAGTTATGCAACAGCTCTACATCCCCTGCTCCACTGAACCAAATACCACAGCCACATGTCAATGAACAATTAGCCAACTAGTGAAGCAGGCCAATCAATCAGTCATTCATCCAATTTAAGTCAGACCCCTTGGCTTACAGGTCCCCTAACCCTAACCCCGTCACATCAAGAACCAACAGTAAGTTTGTAATGTGTACAACAAATATATTCCCAAACAAATTTAGCTGTCACACTCAACATTTTCACTATCATCTCATCAAGATGATCACAAGTTTGATAAAATTAGAATTTAGCTAATTTACGAGTTTAACAAACAAATTGAAATGTTAAATTAATTAGACTAGGACGTCTTTAGATTGCTTGTTTTGTCCGACCAAGAGTCCAAAACCCAAAAGTATCCAATTTAAAATGATATAACACAGAGAGAAGCAGCAAATCAGAAGTTGGGGCAAGATAATGTTTGGCACTTTTGCTTTATACGTGATTTAAAACAACTAATCCATAATCAAAAGGGATGCCAATCAAATTGTGTTGATCGACTAAATGATCAATCAATTAATTGTTTCAATTGTTAAAATTAAAATTTCACTTTATCCCAGATTACAGCTTCCTCGTTTCTGTTGTTCTACTAATGGTGATCCTGATGTGTTCAAGACCCAAATAGGTGCCCTAAATCTGCTTCATGTAGGTCCAACAACAGTGTGCCTGAGTTAAGAACCAAGAGGTCAGCTTAACAGCTTAACACACACTCTCCATTATAAATGCTCCATTGACCAGATATAGTTGTATGGGTCAAACTGGTGTTTGAGGCTGACAGATAGTAAGTACAGTGTTGTGTTGATCCCAAACACACTGGCTGTGTTGCTCCAGCACATTAGGACTGAATAATAGATGCATGTTGTTTGTCTCTTTAATCACCAACAACCTGATAACCACAGTTTACAATAGAAACTTCTCTGTGAACATAATATACAACTAAGAACAGATTGATGACAGATCCGTGGGGACACACACAGTGTCTGAAAGTAGCTTTTTGGGTCACCTCACATAAAGAAATTTTTTTTTTTTTTAAAAACAAAGACTCAAAACAAATCAGAGGCAGTGAATCAGCATACTCATACTTTTCTAGAGTCAATAGGTTTGTTTGTTTTTTATTCTTATTTTTATAATGGTTCTTGTGTCACGAAAGACAGTCACAGGTCCTTTTCACAGGTCTTTTTTAACCAGTGAAGACCCCTAAAAACATTGTGGTTTAATTTATAACTGACTCATTTATATGATAGATAATCAAGTTGGCAATTCGTGAAGTGTAATGACATGTCACCCATTAACAGCATCAACTCTGCTACTGACAGTACCACTACAACTCTACTATGCATGTATTATTCTGTAACCTTAACATTTAGTTTTGAAAAACTTTACTGTCATGCTTTAGGGTAGTTTGCATAGCTTATAGTTTGATTCAAATTGATGTAAATATAATCTATTCAGATCAATAACATTCTTTTCTATTCTGGTATATAATAATCCATTTATTCGTTTCAATTAAATTCTACACTATGCTATGTAATTTGTATTAACTGTATTCTATTTGACTCTAGTCTAATATATACTGTACAATACATTTTTGTTCCATTTAGTTCTATTTTGTCTCTGCGACTGAAGTCGGGCACTAGACGACCAGGCAGGTTCAACCAGCCAAGTCATCACACGGCTGCCATGGCAACTATGACATCAGATCTGTTATTATTACTGCTGTGAAAAGGAAGGAGGGAGGTGGGGTAAACATGAAGGAACCAGATGGAGTAATAAAAGGGGGAGATCGAAGGAAACGACAGAATCAAAATGTGAGAGAGATATTACCATCAGGAGTCATCAAAGCTTTTATGTGCTAGACACAAAACCACTCATATTCTGCGGGGTAAGACGCAGAGCACTCTCTTTACACTGTCCACCACACACTCATAGTGAATAATGCATCTTAGAGTGAGCACACAGCAGAATAAAGTAATATGAGAGACACATAGATTACAGAAAGAGAGAAATACACAAAAACAGAGAAAAACAAAATGATATGGGCTGAGTGAGATCAGCACTCGTATACTGACATTCAAGTTAACAGCGTTTGTTTAATCTCTAATGGATATATCTAGTGGATATATCATTTTGGAATGACAGTCTCCATTCTATTTACTTGGATGTTAAAACGCAGTGTTTTGTCTACTTGGATGATTTGTAATTGATTTACCAGTTTCCAATAGTCTATTTACAGAACACATCTTCTACCTGCTCCTTCTGACCATTTAATAAATAGAGCGTGTCACGATGCGACATTAAAAGTCACCTCAGAGAAAGTTGTTTACCTGATTTTTAATCTTGACAACCGTTTTGTCACTGAGCAGGTGCAGGTGTCATAAAGTGTATAGACAAGGTCATCGGAGGTCAGCTCAGGCTGTTAGAGACCCTTGCACTGTTTTCTAGCATGTTTTAACACTTACTTCCTCATTGATGCTTAAGTTGACAAAATGCCAAGCTGGTTGGTGGACAACTGGACAAAAGGGGCTTCTGAATTATGGATGAGAGTATTTCAGCTCTGAAAGTGCAAAGTTCTTTGTCTTGTGTATGGTGATAATTGTGGTAGATATTGTAAATGTCTCCTTTCACCCTGAAGTCAGTTTTTATACAACAGATCCAATATGTGTTTTAGCACCAAACTCAAATGTCTCTCAACCTGCCAGACCACTTCTGGTCAGCTGATGAGAGCGTTTGTTTTTTCCTGTCAATACTAGTGTACCTTTTCACTTTCACTGCCTTGCAAAGTATGGGTCTGGACCCTAAATGGGTCAGATGTATGACAGGTGGTGACATCGAGAGAGCAGTGACACACTTTAAGGACTCTCTGAGCTCCTGAGGTACCAGGAGAGTACACTTCTTAAATTTAGGTTGAGAAAGTTTCAAAACCCCTGCTGCCCATGAAGGGAGGACATAGACAAAGATAGCACAGAGAGGAAGGAGGAAAGGCAGGAAAGGAGAAATAGAGGAGAAGACCGCCGAAAAAGAGGTGGACCTCATGCTGAAGTTTAAAACGTGTTATGATGCTATAGAAGTCCTTCTATCTCTCATTCTCTCTCCATCCATTTGTCTATTTTCTCTACTTCGCTTTTCACTATTTCACTTTGTCTCTCTCAACTAACTGTGTTATCCTCAGTTTTTCTTCCATCCTCCTCCCCTGTCCATCTGTCAGAGTTCCTCTTTCTCTCTGAATAGCCTTTGGACACTGTCCAGTACTTTAGCAGCTTGACATCAAACTACATGACTGGACAGCACTTGATTCAGCCAGCTCTTTACAAAGAAAGCAAGTCAGCTAAGGTCAGCTGTCCTCACACTTTTCCATTTATATATGTGAGTATTTATAGGAGACACTGAACATTAAATCAACAATGACACTGCAGAAATGTTCCATAGTCAGCTAAAACATTTAATTTACACCAGAGGTCAATCACAAGCCTGTAAACTGGTCACCTAATCTGAAAGTAAGTACTTACTTGATGACCTATTCAATAATGAATTACCTAAATAAATGTTCATAATAATGTAATTAATAAGCAGTGTTTCACATCTATCCAGCCGTCTATCCATCTATCTACATTTAAAAGAAAGACTTTTCAGCTGTTATGTATTGGCTGCATATCAAGACATTTGCTGCCTACTGAATGTGCTAAATGTCTCGCAGTAGTTAATGTTCCTAGGTTGATAGTCTATGGTGAAAACTATTGCAGCAGATTTGAAGCATCAGCAGCTCTTGCAGCTGCATTTCTTCTTCTATGGGTGTATGTTCTGAGTGACCTAACAGCTTATTCAAATTTTTCAGTTCTCCCCATCAGCTCCTGCTCTGCTACCTCTGACCTCCATGGAAAGGGCATCAATTATGAATACCTGCTGACAGACATTAACCAAGCACCATTTATTTTTACCAACATTTTATTTTTCACAGTGATTGGGGGCCGCAACATAACCCATTATGCATGACGAGATGGCAAGAAAACACGTCACCATCCATTACAGATGGACAGTGTTAGATGGTATAATGAGGCAGCAGAGCGGTATTCATGTTCTGTTCTGTTCTGTAGTAATCATTAACATGTCATTACCTCTGAACTAATAGGCCTCTGCAGAGTTTCATTTATTCACAGAAGAATAGAGTGCAAACTATCTGCCAGCCTGTAAACACTGTGCTGGAAAGACCAGGACAGAGTTCATGATAATGACTGACTGAGTCATTCGCCTCTACTTCTCCCAACTTCTAAAAACCTTTTTCCCAACAATGCAACATGCTGCTATGATGAACAGTGAAGTAGACCGACATTGTGATCGATCCCTCACTGTAATCTGCTAAACTGTCTGTCTGAAAGATCCTGACGCATCTCATCTTGTGGTTGTTTTGGTAACTAGATGACACCTCACTCTTTAAATATGTGGCCTTGGCTGTGTGATATAAGGACTCATGTCTTTTCTCTGTGAAAGTCAACATTATATTTCATGAAAGTGTAATCATCTATTTAAAATTAGTGGTGGTAGTCTTTATTTCAAACGAGGCGACCTGCCTCTGCTATAATACGTTGTGGGAAACTGCATAAAAGAACTAAAACAGACAGACTGACAATTACATTCACAACTGTGCATAACCACAGTTTGAGTGGTGGGAGAAAACTCAAGCAAACACCCAGAGCATGAGAAACATAATGCAGGTCCTTGAAGCTGTAACCACTGAGCCACTGCAGCACCACAGGAGGGACATGACGGAGGTAAGAGTCAATGTTTGACACAGAGTCAGACAGGCAGCTCTGCTCTGATCCAAGTGTGGGATGTCCTCTGGTACATCACACCGACAGGAAACAAACAGAAGGAAAGGTGGGAACCCTGCCATACAGTATGTGCATCTTTCTGAGGGACTAACAAGCCAAACTAACCTGTGACTTCAATCCAATTCATTAATAACATATTTTTTATCTCATCACTGCAAGTACAACTTTAATGTGGAGCAGAATATCAATACAAGACAAAACAAAATCTTATATCTTTCTGAGGGAGAGTCAGTGTGCAAGGCTTGCAGAAGCAACAGTGTGGCATCGTCCACAACAACGAACAAAATGCAAAATAATCACTGGTAGATGCATATTTTAGTTACATGGTGCAACATAGGTCTAGATTTTCTGCTACTGACCTTGGAAAACAACAAAAGGGAGTTTTTTATGACTGCTCCAGTTTCCAAAAGCCTTGTTCTATTTTTCCTAAAGGACTGAGAAAGTGTTCAGCGAACAAAGTATGCCTTTCTCTGCTGCTGAGACAGAGGACTTGACAACATTTAGGTCAAACACAAAAAGGGAATTCATCATTGTGGGATCCTACACTCAGCGCTCAACTCAACCGATCAATCTATCCATCTATCATGTTAGGTTAACAGACTTTTTACTCAGGTTTCAACTTTTAAGTATTATCGCCATATCATATATAATGGGAAGCAATTAAACAAAGCCCGATCAGAGTCAAACATACTGCACACAAATTACTCCACACATTCAGTCGACTCCAGAGCTTTGCTGACTTGTCTGTGTCTTTAAATTTGACTCAACCTTCAAAAAATGGAAAACCTGTAGTTGGTGATATCTTGAATCAGTATGGAGAATAAAGAGTTTCTCTGCAGGTACTCTGGCTCTATCCAGGTGTGATATGGCCATTGAAGCCATCAAATGTGCTGCTCTGCTTGTACAGGTCGGTCTGGCATCTCCCTGCAGAAAGCACACTACAACATGGAAAGGTAGGGAGGTCTGCTGACACGTGGGGCCAGTAAGGACACTTAAAGGTTCCTTCAGGCTAAACAGAGGACTGTGGTCTGAGACTCCTGGTTCATTTTCTAAGGACACACACACACACACACACACACACACACACACACACACACACACGCACACACACACGGTAGATTAACAAACCGTTTGACAGCAGCAGTTAAGGAGAATTCATCATGAAGTAAGGAACCATTCAACCTTTCAAGAGGCCTGATTTATCACTACTTTAAGTCAGTCTGGAAATAATTTCCATCATTGGTTTTTCTTTTGAGATATTGAAAGCTGATCCTGAGTGCCAGCTTATATTTTAACATTAGAAGCAGCTTTTTGGTCTCAGACAGCCCACTCAGCAATTCAAAAACCGCAATACACCAACTGCAGGCTGGGATATCATAAGGACTACCACAAACCCATGATAAGTCAGTTTTTCAAGATTTTTTATCTAAATATTAAAAACTTATATATTTTGTCTTCTAAATGGTATCTGTAGCAACCCTGCCATACCAAAACAACTCTGCTGTTGTGGGTCTGAACACCATACACATGCCATCAAAACGTCACGGGAGCTGTAGCTGAGCAGTCTTACATCTTCATCTCTGGCTGATGTGGGGAACTGAGGCAGCCGGGTAGAGAACAGGTTAGCAATCTGTCATGTTTCACTCGCCTGCTCTGCTCCATTACATCTGACAGGATTTCCAACTGCCTCTTGTCCACGCCAAGAATTAAATTATAACCTGACAGGACTGAGTACAATTGGAAATATGGCACCTATTCACACGAACCGTTCTCTTACAGCATCCAGGGACCCAAAAGGTTAACCCAGAGTTAGATTATTGTAACACTCAGACATGTTCATCTTCTCTTGAAACCTGTAAGAGAAGAGATATCTCACCGCTTAGAAATCATAGAAAAAAGGCGTCCTTATAACTTCAAATCTAGCTCATAATCATCATGTTTAGATGTTTTTTTCAGTATTAAAAGTAATCCAGAGATTGTAGTCATACATCTATGGTTACAGAGCAAACAGAAATAGTTAGCAGGGGATTTAGCAGGGTTCCTGGTGCAGATTTGCCAAAATGTAAAGAAATAATAAGCTAAAGAAATGGGGCTACATCTAATTCGTCTCCATGACAACACTCCAACTCAGTGCCCAAAATGAGCGTCCAGGACAGCCACTGCACACAAGTATGTGGCCGATTCTACACTCAGTGCCCTCTTTATTAGGTACACCATTACAGTCGAATGAAATGCCACAAAGTCTACTTTTATGATGCCGTTATGATGATGTTCAGTTTTTTTCTTTTGATTCTGTCACAGATGGAGTTTATTAAATTATATATTTTAGTATAGAGGTCACAGTTAGTGATGGAGCTGTACTGGACTGCATTATATTGAGAGGTGTTTCTAATATTCTGCCTGTTTCGTGTGTAAATATGGATGGCAAAGAAAGGAAAAGTCTATGTGTGTGTAATAGAAAGAGAGTTGTGTCTATTTAATTTAATTGGCCCATGTGGAATAAATTACAGTAACTGACAATGACAATGCATGTGTCTTCAGTGATGTGTGTTTATGTGCCTGTGCCTGTGTGTTTGAATGAGAGTAATGTTACAACAATAGCCATATCTAATGTGTTTGCCTCAGTCTCATTGCATTCATCTCAGGACAACAACAATGTTGACACAAACAACACAAGGTAAATCAAGCAAACAAGATTACCTTGGCAGCGGACTGACAGAAAACGTCTGATGTAAAGAACACAATACGGTCCGTCAGCTAACAAGCCCTTTTGCAACTTCTGTTTGGTCTGAAAACCAGGTTTTCTTACAGCGGCAGCTTGTAACTGCAGGTTTGAACCCCCAGAGAGTTTGTGGAGTGCCCTCTAAACCAGGCACTTAATTCCACTGCTCCTGTGGAGCTGCGCAACTGTGGTTTCAGGATGTGATTATGCACAAGATTAGATTAAACTTTAATGATCCCCTCGGGGAGTATTAGATGTATGAATGTGAAGCAGGTCTGAGCTGAGAATGATATATGTGAATGTCAAAAACATTTAAAATACATTGTTTAGAATGGAAAACAGGGAAATTCTGGCATCTTAGCAGGACCACAGAGGATAAATGAACACAAGAGAGCTCGTCAGCTTATTTGCTTGGCATGTGAAATGACACAAGCTAGAAGTTGACAAAACAATGAGTTACTGTGATCCCAACATGCAGCTCTTTTTGCCTGAGATACCCAGCAGCAGATCCTGGAGCTCAATGTGATTGGTCCCAGACCGCCTGGCTAAAAGTAGGAGAGGGCTGATGGTGACGAAAAAAGCAATCACAGAGCTGAATACTGAATACACAATGCTGGAGGCTGCCTGTACAGTGCACGCGTGGTTTCATCTGTGTAAGTTCATCTGTTTTTCAGTTTAAAAATGATGCAGCACAACACACAACACTGGAGGAGAAAAGATTTTGCTACTGAATGTGCAGACAACATGGAGGCAAAAGAGATGGATAGATAGATGGATGGATACAGATAGATCGATGGATGGATAGAGAGCAGTGGAGACAGTACGCATAAAACAATGTAGCCCTCTGTATCCAGTCCAATCAGCTCTTTGCTGTTAACTCACTGTCCAAACACATCACACCCTAGCTAACAGCGCAACAACACATCAAAACCATCAACTGCCAAGCATGTGCTTTTGTTGTTCTGTAGTACAATCATGCTTTCTGTACACAATGGTGCTAATTACTCTTAAAAAAAATATGAGAAATCAATTTTAAGTGGAAAGTAATAATAAAAAGCACATAGCTAAACTTAACCATGATTAATCAAACTATAAGTTGCCATGATATTGCTATAATTGCAGGAATAATTAATGCAATGTTGGCATTGATTTTTCAAAAACATTGTCACTGAACATAATTCAGGCTATGCAGAATATTAATGTTCTCTCTGGTAAGTGAGTTGCAAAATGACCACCAGGACACAAGTTAAACATGAAAGTAACCTAAGTGCTTCTGAAAAAGAATTAATGACTTTTTTGAGAGGAAAGGTAAGAGCGTATGCATAGACATCAACTCTGAGTTTCCTTGTTGCATGTAGCAGTTATTCAAGGAACTACAGGTTAAATCACTTGCCCACTGACTTCACCACAGAGCCATGGTGGCTGCTGCTTAGCTTCTAAATCTCAACATACATCCAAACAGCATTAATGACAGCCTGTTATCGGCTAATTCGATATAGCGCTGATTTACTCTCTAAAAAACAGAAACCCAACTAAAAACAGAATTGACACACAGACTTCTCATATTTTTCTTTTCACAGCCCAGTCTGAAAAACAGATGCCAGAAGAGGACAAGCTGTTCATTACTGAGACATTCTCTGTCTGAACACAAACCAGACAGCAGAGACCACACACACACACACACACACACACACACACACACACACACACGTTACGAAGAAGCATGTATCAGTAATGATGTTAATGAGTCATGGCAGATTAATGATAAGCCAACCAACATATTGATTTATTCATTAAACTGCTCGTTACATGTTGTCATAGTCACACCCTCAGTGCAAAGGAAATAACCCATATCAGAGGATGATTTAATTGCTTTTACTGCTAGACTGGGATCTCTGTCAGCCTGTGGGAATATTCATTCACTGTAATAAAACCAATTTAATTAACTTGTACAGAAAATTTAAAAAAGGCTTAGTAAGCACCTTACAAAAACAATGCACATGGTAATTCTGATTCTGAGAACTTTTAAGTCCAACTGTATGACTCAAACTCTGCCTATGATTAGTGTGGTATTAAAGATTTGTTTATTTTTGTTTCTTACTGTTTCTTACTCTTGTCTTTTAGTACTACTAAACCTTTGTAGACATGTCAGAAGCTGAAAGTTCAGAGAGTTGGTTGGGCCTGGAAGGCGGTCAGACATGCTGGGAAGTGTGGTGCCTTCAGGGAAGACAATCAACTCATGCTGATGTGCTGCACACAAGAAAGACAGAAACCCAACTGATGCTAATCTTTCTCTTTCGAATGTGTTTGATGACATTAAGGTTATATGCTATATTTCCCAAAGCAATAAACCCAGACAGCATCAACACTAATACAGACAGTTCATCATTAGCAGGATTTACAATCTTTGTGTATAGAGTCTAAAGTCACTGCTGTACTTGTTGCCTTCCACGTCTGCTATAACCGTATAAAACCAAAGAGCAACAAAAGGATTCACCTAAACGCTGATGATTCAAATCAGCGACAGCCGAGGAGCCCCCGATTCAAACCCCTTGCAGTCAGTCATATCCCACTGTGTCATTGTACACAGAAGCATCAGCGACTCTGAGTTGAAATGTTTCACTCGGGTGCAGCTCTAGTGGTGAGCACGAATGACAGGTGCAAATGAAAATAATGTCAGGACTTTTTCTTCTTTTTAAAACATACAGACAATGAGAACAATGTCAGATGACTCATATTTTAAGACTCAATCTGTAGTTTCTGAACATATAAACAGCAGATACTACAAATATGATTGATAGTTTAATTATACTAGACTGCATATACTAAATCTGCATTTCTCTTTTTAATTGTGAGGGTGACCCCTTTGTCTACATTTGGATTACTGATGGTGTCTTTAAAAAGGAGGAAACTTAAGCATCCCTGGACACCACTGTCTTCTGTGCTGTACCCTTAAATCATGTGATGACGTCATACAGAAACACAGGGAGGCGCAGCAGAAGTGAACACTACTATCTCTGACAAGTTTTGAAGAGATCTAGTGTCAGTCAGACGGCTGTGCTGGAGAGCTTTAGAGGAGCTGTTGCATCATGACGCTCTCTGCCTCCCTGCTGTCTGTGTGAGTGTTTACATGACGTCTGCTCCAGGTGTGCAGCTCCTGAATGGTACTTCTCTGTGTATATGTGTGTGTTTGAAACATATCACAGTTGGTTGCTCTCAAGTGAAACATGAACTATGTGGCTTATGGTCATAAATGTGAATGGTAACATAAAACCAGGCACCAAACACAAAAATATTTACAAAACCCTAAGAATTTTGGGACTTAAGAGGATCACGAGGCAGACTAGGTTGCAAATCCAAAACAAATCATTTCAGAAATATTTCAAACACTTACATCCTGTGATTTTACCTAGTAGCGGTTTAAGTATCATCTCTGTGCCTCTTATCTCTTATCAAATGCAAAATCAAGCTAGTTATGTTATATATCTTCTTTTCATTTTCATCTGTCATTTCATTTTGTGATTGATGGTTGCTTAGGCAGACAACAGCGTTGAGATCAAAAACTGGCTGATGGTGTGCTGCTCTGTTTTAGTGGCATATGCAGATTCTGAGTGGGATGTGCATAGATATCACGTACAGTATTTCTGTGAGTATCTGTCCTGATGTGAAGATAGGATTTTCAGAGATTTCTAACAAGTTTTACTTGATCTCTGCCCCCCATGGTGAAGATAAAAACAAGAGCGTACCTTGTCATACCCCATTCACATCCATTATTCCTCACACAGCTGTAGGTCTAGGAACTGACCTTGGCTGGGTGATAAATATTTAAATGTGTAGGTTATAGAATAACTGGTCATCTTGAACTTAGACAGAGATTCTGTTAGAGTGTCATGCATTGATTTGCATTGACCTGTATTAACCTATGGGATAACAATAAGGCAGCCCGACAGAAACATGATTCACAGTTCAGCCGAGGGTTAAACAGCCGCAGCTAACGCAATCAATCACAACATTGTCACTAAATCAACCATCTGCAGAAGAAATGCCATTTGAGCTCAACACTGACAGACCAATTAAAAATTAGCTGCTGAGCCACTACTGCCTCAGCCTCTGTGGTAGGAAGAGAAGGACTAAACATGCTGTCAATGACCAGCCGACAGTCGTGATCAAACAGACAAACTGCTTGAAAACCTAATAAACAAATACACGTTTTGCGACTCCAGCCCTCAGAAAGTGCAGTAATATTGACAGCAGCGAACTATAATCTGGCAAACAATGCAAATTCAAATACAAATACAAATAAACGAACAAGGTACACGAATTACCACAATTAAAAACTCACAGCCTACTCTGGCGCGAATTGTTTTGTTTCACTCTAATTTGTAATGTCACACTTACTTCCCAGTACTTTGAGGAAAAACACGTTAGCTACCAGCAACTTAAGTCAAGAGGTAAAACATAAACACCAGTATGCAAATCACAACTCCTAGGTCTAGAGAGACATTGATAACACCTGACGTTGACGATATTTCTATGACAGAGCACAAAGCACAAATGCACAAGAAATGTCTAGCTAAAGGAAACTAGGGTTAACCAGAAGAAGAAAACACATTCTGTATTGTCCTGAATCAGCGTAATGCCGTTCAGATGGCTATAACCTAAAGTAGCTCCATGAGACTGAGACGTTGCTAGTGTTTTACAATGATTGATTTCCCTTTAAAACCGACAGTATTCTCTTCAGTCCATTCAACACTAACTGCTCTTTACAATATGCCATGTAAAGGTCGTTCATGTGCTGACCATATACAATGAAAAGCCATCATGTACGAGAGAAATGAACATTTTCTTACCTAAAGGACGTCTGTTTGCTGCTCGACTGTCTGTTTTCTCCGTCTCTTTATCTTTACTTCTTTTATCGACCGTTCATTTTTAAAATGCGTTCTGGAGCACGAGCCGAATCACTGCAGTAGTCTCGTGCAGCAGTGCAGCCTCTCGAGCTCCGTGTGTTGCTGCCTGTGCGGGGACACGGGGATGCACAGTGCCAGCACGCGCTCCGGCTGGGTGAGGAGAGGAGGAGAACTGCAGGCACGAGGCGTCCGCGAGGGGCTCCAACCAACCTGTTGCTTACGTCACCACAGCGCACACTCTCTCAATTATACTCAAATGACCCAACTAAGACGCAACTATACATTTATTTTTATGAATGTATTGAATTTATTTTTGATTGCTAGTGGAACATCTCTTCGATATGTTGTGTGAGACTAAGATTAATCTCCAGAAAAGAGATGTATTTTGTAATGAAAACTATTGTTGTTAGTGAAGTAAACGTGTTTTAAATATTCTTGTTCTAAATGCCGAGTTTTATATCCATAAATGCAGATGGTCTCTAAAGAAAACCCAGCATACAAACTGAGATGATGTATTACATTGAAGGACTGCATGGACAAACAAATCAGAAAGCCATCAGGAATGTGGTTTTCAACAAGCCTCTTTTTAAGTTCAAATGTTTATGTCTCCCCTTTCTTTTCTTTTCATTTTTTTTATTGTTTATGCGTCATGGGTTTGTTGGACTTTTTTTTGGAATTTTGTTGGAAAGCATTTTTGCAATGATGTCTAAAACAAATGATCACACTGTATAGTAGTGATATTTTAATTTATTTTGAAAATAACACAATAGATAACTGAAAACTAACTTTACTCACTTTCTTAATGTTATTCAGGTATGTCTCAACTCTTAAGTCACTCTGCAAATTAAAAAAAAAATTAAATCTAACCTATAAGATTATTAACTGAAATTTCTTGAATGTACATACCTCTTTTCTCCTCTCTATATATATTGATGTATTTCTATTGAATGAACCTTATACCTAATGCTTGTTTGAGTAGTTCTATTTTAATTTCCTGGCACTATTTTTCTTTTTTGTTTTTATACATGCATACATGCTACTGTATTTCAAGTTTACAATTAGTTTCCATGAAGATGTTTTAAAACTTCGTTGGCTTCTGATTCGCCCTTTTCTGTTATTTATAGAAAACAAGTGTTCACAAAACAGAGTTTCAAACATCTTTGGGATCTCAGTGTCCATCTAGTCCAAGTCGTAGTAGTCTATCCAAGGCAGTTCTTAATGTAGAGTAAGATTTATCTGTTCATATTTAGTCTACATGAAGAAAAACAGGTACAGTTCTCCTTTCATTCCTTTTCTCTTTTTTAGGCTTTTAGGTTCCAGTGCATATCATGTTAAGATATAATATAAGATACATTTTTATATTTTCTTGTGCTTACAGAAAGTTGAAACACTTCTGTTTACAGAAAATATTTTAACATTACATAGTCAATCTAAAAAAAACTCTGTGTAAAAGATATGAAATGCGTTCCTGGTTTAGGCTCTGATATTGTGTTGAAAATGCTTCTTATGACTGATTTAACTTCGGATGGTGAAAAATAAATCCCTGAATATGCAAAAGATTTATGCTGACATGTTCCTGACACACTGATCTACATATCTTGTTCTTTTTAGATTTAATGTTTCTTCATATCAAAAGCTGCAGGAATGAAGCCAACTGTGGCAAGTATTGTAGAAAGATTGTAGCCTGTAGCCAAGATAATATTAAAATATAATACTGTACCTCAAGGAAAAGTTAAATAAAATACCTATTTTTCCTTGTAGATAAATTACAGTGTGACTGTCTGTCTTTCCTCTATTTATCTCTCGCTGTCTCTCACTTCGACATCGGTTCTGTTATGTAATGGCAAACCCTTTCTATGCAAGACAGCATCAAAACAGGATTTAACCACAGACAGACCAACACAGCTGTGCATAATGAATGAACAAACATCATTAAATGGGTGCTGGTGAATATGTGTGTCTCTGTTTTACATCAGTGGAGATGCTGTGGTAGTAAATCTATTACAACAGAACAAACACAGGGAAATGTCAGGCTACAGTTGTTATTACATAACCACAGACAGGCCCGACCTGACCCAAATTTCAACCACTCTCACAAACTCAACTTATCTGGAAGATCTGTTTGAGGGAGTACACACATCCATACAAACATGAACATTATATGGAGCACAGACAATAAGAGATAGAAGTTATTTCTGGAGGAAATATCTCCAACTTGTAAGTGGAAGGAGTGACTCAAAACAAAACAAAAGTAATGAGCTATTTAAATAATATAAATCCGGAGGCCTGTGCATGAAACAGCACATCTGCACACAGGGACAAGAGGGAGGCCTGTGGCTTGACAGGGCTCAAGATTACACAAACATGTTCATAACACAGTTCAATGCATAATATATTATACATTTTTCTATCAACACTATCCCAGTCATATTTTAGTAGTTTGGGTCACCATTCTTCCTGGCTATTAATAACATTACTGTGTACTATACTGCTTCATTATACAGACAGGACTCGAGGAGAAGCAATACAAGATGATTTTTAAACAAACCGTCGAACCAAACAATCCAGTTTATTCTGTTTATATAAATCAAATATTTGAAAGGCAAATTTTAAGTATCATTGTGTCAAACTGAAATACAAAACAAGCTCAATAGAAAGTTGACTTCTTCTCAGATGTCTATTATGTGCAACAAGTTTAATGGGAACATTTACCACCAATTCAGTGAGCAGAGCAACATTCATTTAGTGGATCAAAAAGTGAACAGGTGGATTTTGCCTTCAAATGCCTGCCTGATACCAGAAGTCAGTATTGAACTTTGTAAAGTATAACCACGATCACGATCATTTCAAAACCTGGTTTACATTAACCAGACCTAAGCCATACTGTAGTTTGCAAAAACAACTGTAAAATGCTGGCACTGAAGATTTTGCAGATATGTGCAAGATGAATGCTCTGTCTGCTTGCTTTTCAATGACATGGGACAGGAGGCTCTGTTGTAAAATCACTTGTATAATGTAAAATTTGAGGATGGGTTTGTTTTTACATAAAACTAAGTCTATAGTATATATTTTTTTAAATTAAGAAATTCAAATGTTTACCTAATTATAGAAGGAGCCTTGGGACTGGTTAAAATTTGTAAACAAAACTGGTCCAGAAAGAAAGTAAGCTTTAAAACTGATCTTGAGGTTTTATCCAGTTTTATCAACTGTTGTTTCTATGGTCAAAAATGAACTTAAAGCACATTTTTGAAGCCAACGTGGATGAGAAGTCCTTTCCTGTAAGTGCTCAATAAAATAGAAATCTGAACAACAACTGGGAAAACTCCATTTGAGCAGCTCAAAGCCCAACAGCAGCAGACAGTGGATGAACTGGGCAGCTCCCAGCTGTAAATGTGAGTAAGTGTATGAATGTGAAGCAGGGCTCTGTCGGAAAACACTCACTCTGTTAAATTTCCCCAGATGAATAAAGGTTAAAAGAGTAGCAGACAGCAAGTTCAAGTGTTCGTTAAATGTTTCTCAAGAGAGCGAAAGTAGAAAGAAATGACGAAATAATAAAATCTCCTTTAGCTTCAGGTCAAGAGCGCAAATCTGTAACACACACACACACACAGTCACTGGGGTCCCCTCTCTCTGCTTATGTAACTCCTACGCAGAGCGTTGCCATGGTGACTCGGTGCACCTTTAATCATAATGCGTTGAATCTGGTCAACAAGGCATGGGTCGCCACGGTAACAGAACCATTACAACAGCAACCTTTATGAAGGAGACGCCCCCCCCCCCCCCCACACACACACACACACACACACACACACACACACACACACACACACACACACACACACACAGCTTTATTACAGTGATAATCAGTAAAAGACATCTGTTCACTGAGCAAACGAAGAGAATAATGGACACACACAAAACTTCCATCACCTTCTACATCTCTTCATCTCATACGTGACCAAAGGTAACAAACATTTCCTTCAAACTAAACAACAAAGATAAGAGACTTTGAACAGGACAGTTCTGAATGTTGAGCATCATAATCCATCCTAAGCAAGTCTCTAACCTCCCTGTAGTCTGTATACTGATGACAGCAGGGCCCAACTCGTCCTGCATCTCTCACCAGCTCTCACCAGGAAACACCTGTCAGTTTCAGACTTTGGTTGTAATTATTTTGATTGTATTATTTGGACTGTGACGGTGTTCATGTTATTGTGTCCACACTGACGTTTTTAGCCATCAATTTCACTCTACCTGCCAACCAGAATGAGCCTGTCAGAACAGCTTGATACTGTCAATTTCTTATGTTAGGGAAACATAAAAAAACAATATCATTGAGAAGAAGAACTCAGGAGAGGAGACTCATATTTCAGTCTGGACCAAAGAGGTAGACCGACTGACCAACATAGACCCATAGAGCTAATTGCCTTTTGTAGAGTGGATATGAACAATCTGCAAGACACAACTTGTGCTGTTTTCCTCCTGCAGCTACTTCTGGGCTCTGGACATTTTAGATTTCAACTGATGCATGATGATTACAGTGAGTCAGCATGTAGTGATCATAATGTCGTGCCCTATCAAATGACATTCCTCTCTTGCTCTCAATCCACCATTCAGATGAAATGATACTTCATTCTGTGCACAGAAGAAAAAGGAAGAGGCGGACTGAAAACTCTTCATCTCTCAGTACCTCCCCACTCGTCAGGGTTTCTTTCATCCACAGGTTCAAACGAAAAGTGAAATCTCTTTGTATCCTCATGTTTATTATTCTCTGCACACTCCCCAACCTTCTCCTCTGTTAAATCCCTGTCTTCATGCTTCCTCACCTCCCTCCCTCGCAGTCATGCAGAGTGATCGAACAGCCCATTAGGATCCCTGCTGGCCACATGAGGAGCATTAAGCTGAGACATACATACGTTTGGCCTGCAGCACTCAGTGCTCTGCTGCTCAACACATTTCCTCACAGAAAACTAAATTAAATCGAGCTCACATGTAACAGACTGCAGTGTTATTTATTCTTAGGGGGGGATTAGGAGTCCTCAGCCTCAGTTTGTATTATTTTGCCTTGAGCTGTATGAAAGAATTAGAGAAGTTAATGCATATCTTTCATGAGAAATATTTGATACATGACATGAGATACACAACAAGAACAGGAAGGCTAGGATGAGCTGTTCAGTTCATTACACAGGGATTTAGATGCATGTGCTGGGCATTTCACAGTACGTGATTTCAGACCATTCAAAATGCCACTCAGGAATGTGTTCTGGTTATTGTTCCTTGACGCTGCACTTGACAATGCCTGATGACGGCCTCTGTTAGATGGAAATGTTGCTCTATTAAATCAAAATAGCTGGGGGCTGATAATCAGTAGTGTTCAGATCTTTTGTTTGACTTTTGCCTTCAGCTTTGTTTTTGATCCAAAGATTTTTCCAGGTTCTCTGTGCAGAGTGATGTCTGTGCAGAGGTTGACACTAGAAGTCTGTTTTCACATTCATCTGTTTGAAGGGGACCTCATCTTGTTTAACACATGTACATACAAGATGATTTTGTGTCATCACAACCAGTTTTGAAAATCAATCATATCACGGTCCAGTATGCAACTTAAACAAGTGTAATGTGGAAACTACTTTAAACCTCCAGGGCAAATTCACTGGGAATACCAGGCTCAGAATCATTCTTCATACTGTTATTTTCCACCAGAGACACTTCAAATGTTAATCTTGTATATTTAGGTTTAGTAATGTGCACTTCATCATTAAGCCTTGTTAAGTAAAGTCACATCCAAAATGAGCAAAACTTTCTTTTCCTGTTTACTGAGGTTCAGTGATTATTCAAGGTGAATTTGTTTTGTACACAGACACTCCACAATCACACAGTAATTTCCCATTATTGCTGTATCACTGTCACACTTGGTTGAGATGAAGATGCACCTTGGCAGGAGCTTCATCTTCTCATTCAGTTCTGAAAACATTTGTTTTCCTATTGAGGAATGAATGGTTGAGTGTTTTGTGTGTATCACAACAAAGAACCTTTTTACAACCTGGATCTCACTACCTGTTATAATGACATTTTACTGCAGAGGTCATTTTAGACGTCCAAGGACACAGGGAACATCTTTACAACAACATTCAACAGAGCAACAATTACAAGTGATGAGACAAGTTTTGAACTTGAATGTTTAAGTTGTTATCCAATCTCCAGGTGGTGAACGACATGTTAAGATGGACATTTTCTGCATTGCAAATCTGTGTCTAAGGTTGTTGCTGTGTCTAAGCATTTGACCAAAAGTATGAAAATAAAACCCAAGCTGTAAATAAGAATAAGCTGAATTCACTGTAATCCTCTGAACACTGAGAGTGTTTGATTGTGATATTAAAGAAATAGAGCTCACCATGTTTTCTTTGCAACGATCAAAGCATCAATTATTAAAATGTAAACAGACACAAATTTGAAATGCTTACCCGAGGAGTGAAAATGAGCATGTGTATGTGTGTGTGTGTGTGTGTGTGTCAGGAATCCTCTGCAGTGCTCTTCCTCTGCAGTGGAGGACGTTATGTAATAGGGAGCAATAAAGAAAGGGGGGGCGGGGGGGGGGGCTCCACTGCAACACCAAAGGACATCAGTGAACACACATAAACACACACTTACACGCATGCACACACAAACACACACACACACACACACACACACGCGCGCGCGCATACACACTTAAGGAGATCCAAAAACAGACAGGCTGACTATAACACCCATTATTACTTTTTAACTGCACACACACATACACACTCGCTCACTTATGCATATTCACACACACTTTCTTTCCCACACTTTCAGTTCATCTCTCGATGTCTCCCTCTTCACACACACACACACACAGACAGACACACAGAGAGAACATGGTAATCAATCACCACCTAATGTTGAGTCTAACCTTTGCTGTCTCTCTTGTTTCTTGTTTCTTGCTTCTAGACAACGCACTCTCTCCCCTGAGAAGCCAGGATGTACGTTTGTGTTCAAGACATAATAATAACACAATGAAGAAAACACAGAAAAGAAAACACTCTAATTTAGAGTTTAAGTCAACATTTGAAATATCTCTGAGCTGATGTCAATTTTCTTTAGTAGCTCTTTTCCTGTTTCAACATGACAAAAGTCAAGTTTCCATCCAAATTTAGTGAACATTTGAACCGAAATTCCAGAAAAGCTGCCAAAGAAAATGCAAATTAATGCGTGTTTTCATCTTCTGCTGTTATGCAAATATCAGGAGTTGGGCACATTAAGATTTAAACAGTTGGCGGCGCTAATTCTCCAGTTGGGTGCCATTGAATCATTACAGAAGAAGAGGCCGCAACAAGATGACGTGACTAAAAGAAATAAAGGAGAACTACACAACACCTCACTACACGACAAAAACACTGCACTACACGACACACACACTGCACTACACAACACACCCACGTCACTACACGACACAAACACTGCACTACACGACACACCCACGTCACTACACGACACAAACACTACACTACACGACACACCCACACCACTACACGACACAAACACTGCACTACACGACACACCCACACCACTACACGACACACCCACGTCACTACACGACACAAACACTGCACTACACGACACACCCACGTCACTACACGACACAAACACTGCACTACACGACACACCCACACCACTACACGACACACCCACACCACTACACGACACAAACACTGCACTACACGACACACCCACACCACTACACGACACACCCACGTCACTACACGACACAAACCCTGCACTACACGACACACCCACACCACTACACGACACAAACACTACACTACACGACACACCCACACCACTACACGACACAAACACTGCACTACACGACACACCCACACCACTACACGACACACCCACGTCACTACACGACACAAACACTGCACTACACGACACACCCACACCACTACACGACACAAACACTACACTACACGACACACCCACGTCACTACACGACACAAACACTGCACTACACGACACACCCCCTGAGATAACTTCCTGGATTAATGTACTTATTTTGACCCAAAACAATAGCCTAAACCTAACCAATCTGCGACCGTTTTGAGGACACGTCATGAAGTAGGCTTGTCCTCCTACTGTGCACCCGCAGATAGACCTACTTGAAAAAAACAGTTAAACCTCAAACAAACAAAAACAATGTGGAAAACGTGATGGAAATATGACATTTACGATTGTTTCATGTATTAAATGATTTTCTTGTCTTTCTGTCAATCCCAGCCTTACTGTCTTTTTTCAGCCTGTTTAACTTACTTCTTTCCTCCATCCCGTCACTCTCAGCCCTTTCTAAACCTGTTTTGCTCCCTCTAATTTCTCTTTTTTGTCATTTCACACTCTTTTCTCTCCACTGTCTTGTCCTCTGTGGTTGTTTGTCCTTGTCATTGATGCGTCACACTCTGTCACTCCTCCTCTCTCTGCCACCTCAGCAGAAACCAGCCTCATTACTCTGCACACTTCACCGGCAGAGGAAGATAGAGGAGTTTGTGTGAGAGAGACCAAATATTTCATGCACAAGGGAGAAGAGGCTGAGGACAGAAGCAGGGAGACAGAGTGGATCAGAGAGAAAGAGAGAGTTTCTACCATGAAAAAGAAACCGAGCAGAAATCCTGCGTCACTGTTTCAGTCCCTGCAGGATAATTAGAGTTGGTAAACGAGAGCTCAGTCTCCATGGCAACAATGGAGACTGAGCTGAACAAAGATGGTAGGCAGTGTCTCCATGCTCGACTTGAACCAAAATTTTTAAATATTATCATCAGTTATATTGGTATTTACAGATGTTTCTCCCCAGAATTTTATATTTCATACAAAATAATGAGTCACTATTTTTCTTGCGTTTTAAAGGAGCGAGGAGAATTATAATTTCCGGTTACCTAAACAATTCTTTCGGTGCAACAGACATAATATTTTTTCCTCCACAGATTATGTATTGTACTGTTTTATTTTTAAGCCAAAAAGTATTTCCAACAATCTGGACAATACAGTTCCTCACTATAGTTACTAACTAACTTTTGCCATGAAAAAATATATGCTTTCAACTAATGTTTTACCCTTGCGGTGCTAGGTTAGCATGATATCCACTAAATGCACACTGAAGTCCCATTTTGTGGATTAGCCTGGTGGTGATTGATGCAACAACCCCTAATTTCAAATATTAAAGTATTTTTCTAATATTTCATATTACCCTATTTTCTTTTTTTTTTTTTATCAAATCAATGCTTCAGTTTCTAAAATCATTGGCATCCAACAGTTAAGACTGCAAATAATCCTGAGACCCTGGAACCATAGTAATACATTTCTAAAATCTGATCAAAATAGAGATGAATGGTTTAAGAGCAAAGAAGAAGAGCAAAGTTCATCACATCATATTGGTTTGTCACAACGAGTATTTAGGTGGGGACAGCAGTGTGTGTGTGAAGGAGTTAAGGAGGATTACTGCCACAGACAGCCTGTCCACTTACTGTCCAGATAGAGACATTAGGAGATGGAGGGCAGAGGTGAGGGAGAGACGATGGGTGAGGTCAGGGTGTGCATGCTAGCTCGATATAGTTTGAATTTAACTGTGAATTTGAGCCACAAAACAGAAAATTATTAATAGGAAAAATTTCACATATAACTGAAAGGATCTGGCTGAAGGGACGAAGGGATGGAGGCGAGATGAGGAGATCTGAAGAACAAGCCAGAAGATGAGAGGATAAAGGGATGCAGACACAAGGAAAGAGGATAAGAAAAATGTGAGTGAAATACAATACATTATAACTGTGCCCCTTTACACTGATTCACACTCTGCAATACAACCTCACTTCCACCACAAAATTCATTCCCCATTAGCCTGCAGATGAAAGGGGAGCTTAGGAAGCAGGCAATCAGTAATTACCACTTTTAATTAGAAAGAGAAAGAAAAAAAAAGAGGTGGGATCCAATTTCACAGCCAGACGGACGGCGGGAGGGAGGCTGCGGGCAGCAGTCACAGCCGGACGGATTTAAGCTCATTTCTGCCCCAGACTCAGGCAAAGAACAGTAGATTACATAATTGATTTACAGAAAGGCTTTAGAGTTTTCAGGAGTATTAGGAAATCTCGTTATAAATAAAAATGCTGTGGTGTTATTATTTAACAGTGGTCATTCAGTCTACTCGGCTAACAGCACTCTGGTCTTTAAAAGACGATAAATTCAGGACAAATGCTCATAAACAAGGCAATAGTGAATGTGTACTAGTGCACTGATACTTCACCATTTAAAGCTGTGACCGGTCCTACTTGGACTTATCTGTGCAGTTTTGAGCAGTGGATAAGATCTCATGTAGCTGGACAAACCCAAACGGAGCAGTCTGACACCTGAGATACCAGAGAACAAACGTCTTTCTTCTGAATGAAGACGAATCATTCATGTTTTGGCATGATTTAATAAATATTTTGAACATTACAGTGCCCGCTTGGACCCAAATGCCAGAATGGAGTAATGGGATTCACCATTCCCTGAAACAGTTCTGTGCATTCAGCACCGATTTTGCTCTGAGACATTTTAACAAAGCTTAGCTTTGTTTAGGAAAGGCTAAGCCTAATTATGAATATATATATTAGAGAAATTACATAGAATGTGTGTGATTGTTGTATTGTCTATTGTATGTTATACCACTCTCTCTCTCTCTCTGCCCCCTCCTTTCCTGTCTGCTTCTATACCGTCCACCATCCAATAAAGACAAAAATGTCATCAATAAATTAATCATAAGTCTCAGACCTCTGAGAGCCTGATAAAGTTCATGAAACATCATCCCTTTTAAGTTGATAAGGCCACCTATTAAACAGCTGCTTATTTACACATCCAGCAAATATGGAGACTGTATCATTCATTTGAAGTTGAAAAAAACAAAGACCCGACCAGATTTCCAGTTTTTGTACAGTTTTATTTTTTTCATTTTTCAGAGTTGTTTGAAATCATCAAAATGACTTATAAACAGATAAATTATGGCTCTGATACACTGGGCAGTGAAGACTTCATTGACCGTCTCATCCTGGACTGAACCAAGTCCCCCTTTAGACCTTGGACTGTACTGAATCCCCCTTTAAGCTGCTAAAAGAACTGTGTCCTGCTTGCTGATGGTTACATACAGTAAAATTATTATTTTTACCAAAGTAATTGATAGTATTCAACTTGTTCTAAGGTCCAGTGGTATTTATATATCATCAGGTCAGGCTGAAAGTGATGGTCAGTACATTTTTGTTGTGATATTATTTCGGGAACAGTAATTTCTCTTGGTAGATATAAAATGGTCACAAAAATGATCATGGATGGATCATGAGACAATGGGCCCGTGGTCCCAGACATGCAGGACCCCACCCCTCTTTAATGAGAGCAACCTCCAAACATGTTGTTTGTAGTCAATTTGTGTCTCTTTCAGTGACACTTTGCAGGTGAGGCAGAACTCTTATGTATTATTTTATGTGTATGTCGGCCAAACTACACAAGCTCTAAAACTGAGGATTGCTGAACATAAGACGGCTGTTTGCACCAAGAGTCTTGAGTATGCAATGTTCATCATTATGTTCCTGCTAATCATGGATCAGCCTCTACTCTGAAACTCTGCGGTATTGAAAATATTTCCTCATCGAACCAAAAGCTAATGGATTTATACACTGAACACAACTGACTTTATATGGATTAAATAAGGAAATGAATCGAATTCAATGATAGTGAAATGGATCGATCTTATGCTATATGATTGTTCTATGATGTTTCCTAAAGTTCCCTAGTTATTCCTTATTTAACTGACAGTTTATCCAACATAACATTGTGAAACTCTGGTACACTGCAGGAGAATTAATCAGAAATGCTGTTTGGTCTGATCCATCTTGGTAGGTAGACAACATTTTCATGGTCAGATTAATATGACCCCATCAAAATACCATAAACTGGTAAAAGTGACCCAAGGTTTAAAGGATCATTTAAAGTAGCATTCTTGTGGTTTTTCATTGACAGACAGCTCTGATTGTTTAGTGTTCTTTTTTTCTTTTGATGAGTGTGCCACAGAGTGACCTCAGAGAGAATCAAATGGAAAACCACAGAATAGTCCTTTAAGTCCAGCTCTGTGCCGGGGGTTCAGACCAGGACACACAAACACACAGTGGCAACAGTTTCGGAGTTTTACAGCTTTCACCCTCCGTACTGCAGCCAGTGCAAACAGCTGTGTGCTTTAGTGCCTTGCTCAAAGGCACGTCAGCAGTCATTGTTCACACTGAATGCTGCAGCTTCTAGTTCAAATCTGTGACCACAATGATCATGAACATGTGATTTTGTTAGTTGATTAGAAAATGAATCTGCAAATACTTTTATAATCAATTAATTAATTACCTTTTGAAACAAACATGCAGACCATTGGGTGTGGGTTTTTGGAGTGTTGGTTGCACAGAACAGGACATTGAAGACATCACCTTGGGCTCTGGGAAATTGTGATGAAGATGTTTTCACAATTTTTTGATATTTCACCAATTTGAACATTAAGCGATTAACAAAGAAAATAAAAAGCAGATTAATCAATAATCAAAATAATCATTAGTAACAGGTGTTGACAACAATATTCACTGTTGCCTCAAAATGTTGCCGTTGTGTGTTGCCATGAGACTGGTACTAAAATAGTCTTGCACCTTTGAAACAGTTTAAGGCCAGAGGTACATCAACACTACATAAAAAAAACAATAAAAACAAGAGAGAGCTGAAATCAAAGTGAAAGTTTTGAATAGATGTTTTGGAAATGTTTGGTGGATTTTTACATTTCAGGTGTTTTCTTTATCTGACGCTCGCAGGCAGAGCGAACAAACGCAGCTGTTGATGGAAACTTTGGCTCTTGCAGGATTTGAACCTGTGACCCGTCAGTTACAGGACGTTGTTTTTTGCAGACAAGGAAAACTGCGTTTCTTTAATTCAGCAGAAAAAAAAATCCAAAACAAATACTCAAATCTTGATATCCAAATGAAAAACAGGTGGTGAACTCATTTCCTGACATTGGTCAATTATAAAAAACAGAGTCTGTAAACAAACGCTGAAACAGATTGTTGTCATCTTTTTTTTGTCAACGCAGCTTTTTTTTTTTTTTCTTTTTGCACATAAAATATACACCTTATGTTCAGAGGGTTCCTGGGGATCCAACAGTCCACCAGGCAGAAAAAAACAGCATTGTACCATTGTAGCATGTATTTGTCTCATTCTTCTGAAAATAGGATTAAGATATGATCTTTCCTATCATACACAAGCATCCTTCATGTATCGCCACTTTACGTTTCAGCAGTATCACAACTCATTTATTATCACTTTTTCTCTCCATCTTAAATGTACCGTATAAAAAAAGGTTGTTAACATGCACTTTCTCTCACTCACAGTCTCAGCGTCGAGCCCGCAGACAGTGAAGTCCCAGAGCTGCAGATGGAGCGAGTTTGGCAGAGTGGATTATGGGTAAGCAACTAAGTTTTCTTTGTCACATGACAGTACAGTTCACTGGTTCACTGGTCCACCTGGAAAGATATCATGGATATTTTGAAGGGAAAACTCTCATGTCCAAACTCAGTCCATCGATGGCTCTGGGCGTGCCATTATTTCCTTAATTACAATTAATATTAATAATCTCTAACTCACAGCTCACACTGCAGACACAACAAGTACCAAAGCTCACCTGCTCCGTGTCAAAAACTACAGAAGGTAATGCTACAATCAAATTAATCAATATACCAACATCCCCCAGTGACTAAAAATACACACACACACACACACACACACACACATACATACACACACACAAAAGTTGATTAAAAAAAAACAGTGATAAAATGAAAACCAACAAATGCACTTTGAAAAATGAAATATGTCCGACTAAAAAACCCATAGATGCATGACAGGAAGCTAGGACCTTAGCTAACACACACACACACACAGATACACACACACATGCACGCACGCACACTTGCTCGCACAAACACACACTCACACACAGTCTGCAGCAGAGGGTGCTGGTTGGCTGTTGTGGTCCGGGGCTTTTACAGACAAGGTAGAAAAAAAACTAAACAAACATTGATAAAAAAAAAAAACCTCCCATGAGTCTTTGGGCTCTGTTGAAACACTTTCTCTCTCATATTGGGTTGTTCGTACTGGCTGAAGTGATGTCAGCGATGACATCACTTGATCACAGCTTGGCCAATGATCATTCAGTCAGCCCCCGGCTTCCTGTCCGAGTCCAATGGAGTGCCAAAAAAGAAGTAAGAAGTTACAGGAAGAAACCCTTCTTTCTCCCTGTGAGGGTGGGGGGGATGGGGGGGGGGGGTTAGGGAGGTCAAACTTGGGGTCAAAGGTCAAGGAGTGAGGGAGCAGTCGGTGTAGGCTATAAAAGAAAAAAAGAAAAAGGGAGAGAGAGACTGTTTGAAGCAAAAAATAAGAAGAGAAGAAAGAAGAGGATGGAGGGATGGTACACAGAGAGAGAGAGAGAGAGAGAGAGAGAGAGAGAGAGAGAGAGAGAGAGAGAGAGAGAGATGTACAGAGAGAATAGTGAGTGCAAAGCTAGCTAGCGGTTGTTCTTGGCAGCCTCCTTGGCAGCCACAATGAGAGGGGTCAGACTGGAGAGAGGCTTCGCCATCTTCAGAAACTGATGCTGAGAGAGGAAGAGAGGGGAGAGGAGAGGTCCAGGGAGGAGATGAGAGGGTGGGAAAGGAAGAGGAGGAGGGAGAGAAACGGGGAGGAGGAGGAAGGGAAGGAAAGGAAGAGTGGGAGAGGGAGGGAGGAGAAAAGGGAGAGAAAGAGAGAAACATTTCAGTTCACTGTACAAAAACAGGTTGATTTTAAAACGAGTGTGTATATATATGCGAGTGTGTAAATACATATTTATTAATATGAATGCCTTTATAATATAATTATTGTATCTCTGTATCTTTCCTTCAATCACTGTTGCTCCTCTCTCCTGTATGTTTATGTCCCCTCTGCAGTTCATCACATAGTGGAACTCAGTCGTGATACAACTGGTTTAAAGCAGTGGATCTCCCCTTTAATGCAGCTACGCTAGACTCTGTTAATAACACACAGGCCTGAATCAAAACTTTTTAGTATGCGCAGGCCTAAGTAATCCCGGATAAGACCTCTTTTTTAATGCTCGCTCACACACACACACACACACACACACACACAACTGAATCAACCTTTTAACAGTTACCTTAGGGAACAAGGACTCTCTACTCTCGCATACAAAGGGGCCATTAAATTGAATTACATGTTTAACAGACCTCCTTCTGAAACATTATAAAGTCCCAGTTTCACCTCAGAGCTCTGAGTCATCGAACAGTTACACAACACGTTTTGCTGCTCAGTTACACCTCCACCTCCCTGTCTCTACTCCTACACAACCGTCTGTCCGTCTGTGAGCGGGCAGCTGCACCTCAAAAGAAACACTGCTATTACAATTAAAGGGGACATTTAGCTAATATTACTTAGCTATGCAGGACTTTTATTTTCAAAGGAGCATTTTTATACTACAGTATTAGATAGATACTGTACTGTATGTACAGAGTATTATTAAAAACCCAGCCAAGAAGGTAGAAGGTGTCGTTTAAAATGAGAATGTTATTTCTCTTGAAGTGAATAACTTGACTTTTGTTTTATTAGCTGCTGTTTGGTGAGGAAGCTTGGCATATTATTTATGTGTACTTCTGAGTAATTCATGTTGCCATTGTCATTATTATTATTATTATTATTATATCAATTATTTTGCCTGCTAATCTGTTTTAATGTTTTCTTTTAGGTGAATGTCTTCTTAATAATTAAAATCTCGTTTCCAAGAGAAAACACTGTTACATCAATAAATACAAACAACATAAACAAGATTAAAAGAGGATATACATAATATCCAGCTAAAATGAATAAACAGGTGAAGAAAACGCATGGACCAAGTGTGTTATTTCCCAGATAAATAAAGGTAGAAATATTCTGTGTATGATATTCATAGTTTTCTTCATTGTATATTTGAATAATAATTTCTATAACTTGAAAAATTCAATAAAGAGATTTAAAGAACTTCCCAATTTCTTTCTGGATTCACCTCCCTGTCAGTTTCACCCTCTTCTGATTTTGTTATATATTATGTGTATGGAGATGAGAATACCACACACACACACACACACACACACACACACACACACACACACACACACACACACACACACACACACACACACACACACACACACACACACACACACACAGCTGCTGTACCTGCAGTAGCTCTTTAGCTGACCCTCTCTTCTCCACGTCCATCTCCAGACATCGGTTCAGGAAGTCTCTGAATGTAGTCGACAGTTTCTCCGGGTTCTGCAGCTCCGGCGTCCCGTTAGTTGCTATGAGATACAGCGCCTAGGCAACATACACAAGCAACATAGTCTACCTCCCATGGTGCACATGTAAGTGTGCTAACACATGCTTAAAACCACTATGTGTAGAAGTCCTTTACTTTTGTGCCATCCAGTGGTGGTTTTAAAAATGACACTGAGGCAGCCATGAGCAGTGCTTACAACTTAATGTACTGTGGACGTTAAGAGAGAAACACTGCTATAATAATATGTACCATACTGACCCGAATATATCACAAGCCTCATAATAAGACTCCCATTTGTTTGTGGAAAATACTTTTTAGAGATCACAAACACTTTCAGACTTGATCTGTTGGGAAAGTCCAATCGATTTAAGCTACAAGAAAGAGATGGCAGAATAAAGAACCGTGTAGCAACATTAGGCTACAGAGAACCCATAATGCAGCACTCTCTGTAGGTTCTGGTGCTACAGCTGTACTTTCTCCATTAAAAATCAGATTTTGTGAATACATAATTGTCCGATCCTCAAAAATAAAACCAAAAAAATGATTCGGGTCAATACAATATTTAACAAATGCACTTGTGTTTGTATTTACTGTCAAACTATTTTTACATTAAATAAGAAAAAATAGCAATTCTTTTTGCTGTGCTGATCAGCTTTTATAGCTCCTCACATCAAGTTCAAAAGAGTAAGTGTCTCTCCCTCATTTGGCCTACAGTCTCACCCTGAGTGGATTTTCATTCAGGTACGGCGGCTCCCCCTCCACCATCTCTATGGCCATGATGCCCAGGGACCATATGTCCACTTTGGGGCCGTAGGCTTTACGGGTCACGACCTCTGGAGCCATCCAGTACGGAGTCCCGACCATGGTGCTGCGTTTACTCTGCTCCGGAGTGATCTGGGCGCAGAACCCAAAGTCAGCTGGAAGGAGGAGAGAGGACAAAATGAGTCCAAGTATTCACAACGTTTGAAATTCTCTCTTCAGATGAACAGAAGTAAATCAAGCAACATCATCAATCTGTAAAAATCTGTGATCTATTTACAAGGCTGCTCACTTTTCAGCGCATTAATGACCACACAGAGTTAAATATAGAAAAACTGGCCCTCCACCAGAAATAATTGGCCCCCTGACAAAAGCTAAAGTTTTTCCTGTTATTGTTTGCATCAAACCTTTACATGAAGTTTCAGAAATCTACTGTAGATACCAATATAAAAGGTTGACATGAACTACAGAGAAGCTCAGGCAAATCCTACGTATCTACTATCAATGATCTTAAACACAAATAGGTGGCAGTCTAACAGAAATGAAGCGCTAATAACTGATCATTGTTTATGAGGCAACAAGACTAGTACTTTCACTCAGCCATAAATGAAGCAGGTGATTGTGCGGATAACCTATCAATTACATCTTCAGTCGTTCAACACCGAACACCCACGTAAAATGTTTTCTCCCCCACTGAACAACGCTGAACAAACACTGGCACATGGTTGAAGTGTAGATGCTTGACAGATGTAAACATTTCCTCTACGGTCACTCTGTCCACAGTGGTGTACAGAGTGAATCAGAGCGCCCCCCCCATTGGTCACAACAAGCAACTACAACAACAATCCTCAGCGTTGTGCTGTTGATACAACTACAAAGCAAGAAGCCATACAGCAGTATAAATCAAAAAGTGATAAATCCACTGAATGAATAACTGAAAGGATGAAATGACAAAATGTCAGCTGTTGACTGACTGAGTTTGACGGAGCCGTCCATGCCCAGCAGGATGTTGTCGCTCTTGATGTCTCGATGGATGACCTGGTTCGAGTGGAGGAACTCCAACGCCTGGAGACACTGGGGGGACAGACAGACAGACAGAGAGAGAGACAGATGATTTATCATTAATCAAACTATAATAATTGTAATCAACTTGTAGTCTTTCACCATCCTGATGAGAATAGTTTCAGCGTCAAACTCCACAGAATGTTTTATTGTATCCTATTGTCTTCTATTAACACCCTTCAAATAGTCTTTAAGCTCAGGGATAATATTCAATATTAGAAAGGGGCCGTCATCATTTGTGGGGTCTCACGTCCCTTACCTCTCTGCACACAGCAGCTATCTGGGCTTCATCCATGCAGGTTTCCGTGACGACGTCAGTCAACGAACCTCCGGCCAGGTACTCCATCACCACCCACAGCTCGTCACCCACCAGGTAACTAGGGAAAACATCAATACATGCAGGTATTTATATTAACCATATGACTTGTGTTTTAACGAACTCAGACATTAAGAAAGGTAGGATGTGTTCCAGAAACAGAGGGGACTCGCTATATTCAACTTCTAAAGATATTTTAAACAGCTGCTGTGCTCGAAATTCAATGGAGGGAAATTTAGGTTCAAGAGGTCAGAAAGTTCCAAAATATTTCTGCTATTGTAATGTTTCTATTTTTGAATTTGTCCTCAGATTTTCTAATATAATTATTCTCTTCTACAGTTGAGTCAGTTTTACTGGTCAGCCCCGAAGATTTGGAACAATCAGCCTGAGAGGATTCGTTTATTTGAGTCTGATTCCTCTTTACATCACTTGTCAAGTCACACTTTTATCGTATAGTTTACTCTGATTTTAGTTTATTTGATTCAGTCTTATGTCCTTTTCGTTTTTGTATTCTTGTTTTGGTTTGTGTTTTTTTTGTTGGTTCAGGCGTTGACTGTTCTTGGCTTTATGCTGTAAAACACTTTGTAATTTTGCTTCTAATATAGCTTGACATTGCTATTGATTTTATGTTGAAAAACACGTTGTAAACCTTATCTATAGAGGACTTTTCTAAACAAAGTTTATTATTAGTAGTAGTAGAGGTACCATTGGTAAAATATATTGGCTGAAAACCTGAAAAATACCCTTTGCTGGCTGTTTTTATTCTTCAATCCTTTCATGTACCAACTGACATTTAATTCCCAGTTAACTCTGGACTAATGAACCTAATATGTAATAAATAAACAGATACAAAACACGCACACACATACACACACACAGTAAATCAGCGACAGTGAAATGCTGTTTCCATGGGGATGACAGCATTAACACCAGTCTTGCATGTGCTTCTCAATGTCTCTCAAGACAAACGGGTAACTATGGCAACCAGACACCCTCCTACATGTCCAGTGGGTTGGCATGGTGACAGCAACACTGAACTGAATAACCTCATTACGGCTCAGTCTTCACAGCTCAGTGGTGTTTCCACAGCTCCTGAAACATCTGGAACGTCACAGAGGTCTTTTCCAGGTTTCCAGGGAAGGGTTGGGGAACTTCACATTTGCCTTATTTTACAGCAGATTGTGTTTTTATCTGCTGTATTCAATATTTTTTTGTCAGAACAGCAACAGAAGGATCTCAGCCGAGTGTGAGCCTGCCAAAACTAAATATAATCCTCCAACTTTCAAAGCAGCCTCCACAAAGGTTTGTCTGCTGATAGCGCTGTTCAGCAGCCAGCAGGACTGCTACAGGATCTATCATCCATCTATCTATCTATCCATCCATCCATTAATTTGTTCCTTGCCTGTGTATTCCTGTGTATTGATAAATATTTTCTTAATACAATATACTGAGTAAAACAACAGAAGTGAAAACATGACGTTCCAACTTATTGGTTGAAAACAGTTTTTAGGTCACCAAAACACTATGACGTGGTTATAAACAGTCATGAAAATGTCGATTAATGGTTGCTGTAGTTTTAAACATCACTAGCTGTTACCACCAGGAACTGCAGGTGTCGCCAAATCAACCAAGAATACAGAAACGTGCATTGTTTACATGTGATGTTTTCTTTTACGTACACACACTGACACCGAAGCCAAGAAAGCAGCTATACATTACATTAATTTGGAGGGGAAAAAGGGTTTCATTCTAATGTCATCTTCTGTTTTCTCACCTACATATCAATAAATAAAAGCCGATAAATAGTGAATGAATTTAAAGGAGACGCTGTGGAGCGATGGAGCGGGATGTTGTGTCTAACCTGTCCAGGTAGTTGACTATGTTTGGGTTCTTATTTTCCCTCATCACCAGAATCTCATTGATGATCAGTTCCTTCTTCGGCTGCTGCTGCAGGTTCATCTGTTTGATGGCAACCTGAGAAATACAATAATACAAATCTTTGACTTTTCACTGCAGTTAGGACTCATATTCATGTCAGTAAATCACACGGAAATGAAAAGACAAACTGAGAGCAGAGAGGTTGGAGAACGTGAGGAGGAGTACAATAAAAGACAGACGGACAGGTTTATTAAAAGAAAAAGATCATGTGACGGGGAATAAAAGAAGAAAAGAGGATGAAATGGAAAATAGTAAGAAACTAAACACTAAAGAGGGAGAAATGTCTAAATCTAAAGGCAGTAAAAGGTTGTTAGACAGCGCAGCCTGATAGACATTAAAAACGAGACAGACTAATCCTCAGAAAGTGAAACTGAGGAGGATTAGCATGACAGACGAGCTGAGCTCCTTTAAAATTAACCTGGAAGTCACAGCTATTGTGCTACTGTGCAAACTCCATCTGAACGTACCTTTCTCTTCCTTTAAAGTCTCTTCTCTTCTTCTTCGCTTTATTTTACCTGATTAAAGGCTGACACTCTGGATGAACCTACGTTTCCTTTAAACTTCCTGTTGAGCCTTTAACATCTAGTGTCTTCACTAACCCCTGCTAACTTTAAATAAAAAGGTATTTAGTTTGAACTTAATTTCTCCATAAATTTGCAATTTAAACCCTTTACTTAATTTGAACTCACTTCAGCATCATGGTTTCACTGACATACTTTAAACAGAACAGACTCAGGCCTTTCAGCTAACATTTAAACTGGCTGAACGTTTTGTCTCTATAGAGTCATCTTCATTGTCCAGGTACTGACTTCAGAATCAGAATCAGAATCAGATCAGAATCAGAAACTATTTATTGCCAAGTAACATACATTACAAGGAATTTGCCGTGGTCTGATGGTGCTACAATTTTTTTTTAACATATAACATATAATCTGACAGACAATAAGCATGTAAAAATATAAAGGTAAAAGAATAACATAAGATAAATAACAAACAGTGCAGAGACCAAAATAAAGTGTACATGTTAAGTGTCCAGTATTGACCAGTAGGGGGTGCGTCCATTAATGTAATGCAGGGGGGACAGGGTGGTGTACGTTAATATAACGTGTGTGTTTCTGTGTGGGATCCTTAAGTTTGAGTAAAAAAACAGACATTAGTGCTTTCCTGGGTTGGTAAATTCATCATGGATGTTAAGAAGAATCTTTGAATTTTAGTCTTTACAAAAACTGTATCCTTTTGTGGGATTTTTTTTGCCATTTTAGCAGCAAAGCTCTGGAGATGCCGGTCTGTCTGTTGGCCGGTCCACTTTCTTTGTTGCCATGAAATTACAGGACGTGAATGTCTGTAAGTACAGCCTCACAGAGCTGCTAGCATGGCAGCAGACTCTTTTCTTGTTATTAACCATTATCCTCTAGTTTTACCAACATAGTGTTCTCTTTGTAACCAAGGGGTGCCGCTAGCTATAAGCTGAAGAAGGATAGAGAACAGGGGGATGTAGGAAGATGATGAAAAATGTGAAAAAAATGGATGACGATGGAAACTGACCTCCTGTCCTGTAGCGATGTCTATAGCTGTGTACACCGTCCCAGACGCCCTGAAAGGTAACAGCACGAATATTTGCAGGTTTCACACCCTCAAGTGGCAGCAAAAACGTTCTCACAAAATAATGAAGCACACCAGCCTGGTCAGAAGTATTCAAACAACCAGGAGACTGTGTGAGCATCCAACCAATTACAAGATGCCTTTCAGGGCTTTCTTTACCTAAAGGATTTTTATGTGACACCCCCCCCCCCCTCTGTTCCCACTGATTTAAACTAATCTTTGTTATATTAATAACAAATCACTAAAGTCAAAGTCTCATATTACTTTCTCTCCTCGTACATCTAAATCCTTTTGAATCTGTACCTGTCTGAAATTTTAGATTAAGTTTGGGTTAGTGGTTCATTGAGCACTCTGCATATATGGACGATGCCCCACGTTACACAAGCAGTAGTTATATATAGAAACTCTACAATTCTACAATTCAGTTTCAAACAAATAGAAACTCGTCAGGGTTTTTTTTTTGCAACATAAAATATATATAAATATTAACTTAAATTACTTGTGCTAAGCATTGATAGACTAGAAGAACTGTTTTAGACGTTGATCTAAAAGACTTGAGTGAACAGTGAAAAACAAGCAAATGTACTTGTGGGTTTAGCAGAATTGTAGAATATTAATGTTTTGTTTGTAGGATGAAACAAACACTTGACAGTGATGCATGGAGGCCTGACCTGCACAGACATCAGTTGTTTTCACACATGCGGTTTCACTTTTTATGTCGAGAAGAGTCTGGAGTCAATATTTCAGAAATGTTATTTGAGAGATTCCCTGAATTCTGTCTTTGCTAGTGTGAACAAAAGAAATCCCCAGATTGTACGTACGTAATGTGATGCAACACTTAAATAATGCACATTCATGTTGATTGTGTGAACCAATCACAGGAGACTTAACATGTCAACTCAGCCACAGTAGATTTATGACTTACCCCTGTCCGATCTTCTCAAAGCGCGTGTATTTCTTCTTGGGGTCTCCCACACTTACGATCGTCCCTGAGTTAAAGAAAGAGAAGAAAAAGAAGCAAAAACACACTTAATGATTGATGAAAACAAACAGCATCGTATACGGATCTGCAAGAGAGAAAGAAAAAGAACACCAGGCCCTATAATCCACAGCCGAATGGTATTCATTAAGTAGATTTTACAGTACCACTGAATTTGAATGGATAGAATAGTCAGGTGTCTTTCTATCCATCCAAATTCTACTCTATGTTCATCACACTCAGGTCAATGCAGCATGCTGACTGGGAGAAAGAGCAGACAGAAGAGAGGAACAACAGAGAGATAAGAAGATGGAGAGAAGAAACGAGGATGAGACAAAAACTAAACAGGTTGGAAAAAAAACTACATGGAAGGTGTAAAGGAAGTCATGAAAATGTTTAAAAACAATAGTCAATTCAGTGAGGAAAAAGATAAAGATGAGAAAAAAAAAACCAAAAACTGACAGATAGCTGGGACAGTAAGACTGAACAGAAAGAAAGACATGATGGAGGGAAGGAATCAAGAAAGAACGGATGAAAGAAAGAAAGAAAGACCGAAAGACCTACAGAAAGAAAGAAAGAAAGAAAGAAAGAAAGAAAGAAAGAAAGAAAGAAAGAAAGCTCTGTCTGCAGTTCAGTAATCAGAGTCCACAGTAGGAAAGTGATTAGAGGACAAAACTTGAAATCACTCTGTAACCGCAGGAGACTGGATGATGGAAAGAGAGAGGACGACCAATCAGACGTGAGGATTGGACAGTGGGGGCAGGGACAGTGGATATCAGGTCTGTCAATCAGAGAGACAGACAGACAGACAGGCAGTATCCTGGTCTTACCAGCAGAGGGAGATCTGAGCACATCTGGACAGGCGTGGGGCATGGTTTAAAAAATATACAGGCTTTTATTCACCAGTTACAGAAACACAACAACACATTTCAATATGGGGAGGATGTTTTTTAAATATGTGCTTTAATTCTGAAGAGCTGGGGCATGATTTTTAAACTATACACACCATAGGTTTAAAAATACAATATCACGCTTTAATTATGGGGAATTAATGATTACTTGATTTGAGTTAAAAATACAGGATTTGGAAAACAGTTTTGGAAAATAAAAGTCACAAGATAAATCTGAAGGGTCTCAAGATTTATTTATGTAGATATTTCTTCTACAAAAAGTTTTTTAGTCGAGGGTTTGGTTTTAAAATATGGATGTAATGTGTCATCATTGACTTATTTATACAAGTTTTTTATTTTGTGGTTATGGCTGATACTGGGGGCAGGCGCAAACATGATAGTCAACCTCGGTCGCTCATTCAACAGATGGAGAGGGTTACAGATTTGAAAGGATTCAAAACTGATCCTGAACTGGCCCATTTCCTCCAAGACGCGTATGTATATATATTTTGATTGATTGTATATATATATATGTCTCCCTCATGTCCTTGTGTGTCTCATACAAAGTGCCTTAAGAAATCTTTTTTTTCTTTTTGATATATTGATTGATTGTTGATATATATTGATTAACAACTAATTTCTACGTTCACATTGATTGGATATTGCATTTTTGCTGTTGTAAAGTAGACATGCAGAATCTAACGCAAGGGTTGTGTTGCTTCTTTCTTTCACTCGCTTCCAAAGCCAAAACACAAGGCAGTGAAACACTACCCCTTTAGTCCACAGGGGCCGCCAAAATCACAACACAAAATGAAAGTTCTTTGTGGTTTCTTTTAGAAATACAAATTTGGATATCACTGCGCTCTTAACGTTTAAATATAGAGTTGTTGTGAAATGTGTTGCATGGTTTAAAACTACACATACTTTACATTGTTTTAAACATCATCAGGAGAAAGAGTGTAAAATGTATTTTGTACAATAACAGACTACAGCTCTGTATGTAACCTCACAGCATACGTATTAATATATATATATATATATATATATATATATATATATATATATACTTTCATTATAAGACACGTTGGATGACTACAAAACACAGTTTAACTTAATTTAGTTCTTTAGTGTTCATGCCCATCTGCTTTCTGTATTCGGTCCAACTTCATACCAATAAATGTTTTTACTTCATTATGATTTGAAATAAGGAGTATTACCCGGGTGATCTGAAAGCATTAAATCAAGGCAAAAAGGGTTAGGGTTACTTTCAAACACAAAACCTCTGTGTGTGTAACTTTGACTTATAAATATTCACACTGGCTCATGTTAACTGCTACAGTTAGTGGATGAAAGATTTAAGAAGAAGGGATGTGGGTTTCTGGAGGTCTGTGCAACAAACCACTGAGGACAATTCAAATACTTTTATATTTGTGGAGAAAACAAATCCACCTTCCTGTTAGCATCTGTTAGCTGTGGCAGTGTAAGTCAACACAGCTCTGTCATTGAGTGGTCTGGGCAGCTGTCAGGCCACTCACAATTAACGCTTCACTAAAACAAACTTTTTAACAGGATCATTTGAACACAGTGAGACACTGCAGGCAGCTTCTTTTGTTAGTGGGAAGTGATAAAGTTATGTAACGTCTTTCATAGCGCCTCACAAACATTCGCAAACACACCACACTATAGACCTGTGTGGGCTATAATTATTATCACCATTATTTTCATCAAATGGAAGCCTAAAGTAATAATGGGCGTGTAAAATACACGGCCAACTATGAACAATGTTGTACTTAAAAAATATAATAAAATATTAATAAAATACTTCTGAACCTATTGAAATCACCACGACCTGACTTAAGCCTAAAATAAACTAACACTGCTCTGTGAGAGAAACTGTGTGTGCATATAAAGAGAATGTGATGAAACAGCCTGTCAAAAATAAGAGTGTAAATGAGACTAAAATTAGCACCCGGAGACTCTGTCCTCACTGAACTACAGCAGGTAAAAATGGCATCTGAATTTCCACTTCACAGAGTACGTACATGGGATAACGATTTCTATTTATAGACAAAATAATTACAAATCACAGGATATACAATATTATATAATATCAATATATAAACATTAGGCCTGTGAAATTAAGACTTGTGCGTCACTTTGCTAAAGAAAAGGACGTCTTTTAAAAGAAAATAAAAGGCTCCGTCTTATTAATACAAAATACCCTGTAAGATTAAAACCACTTTCATAACGACCCTGATGGATTCCTAAGTGGTCGCAGCTCATTGATTGTAATCTCCCCATGTCCTCAGAAAGGCTTTCAAATCAGTGGAGCATCTTGGACTGATTGACTTCAGTCTTATAGAGGGCAGTTTAACCTTTAACCAGGTGGAGCCGCTGCTTCTCTTCTGCTGATCTTTCACAGATTTTTTCCAGAGAGGACTTGCAGATATTATTTCTATAAATAAAATCCGAACAGCACTTTCCCCTTTTTTTTTTAGCACATGCATAGTTTCACAAAAGGAGTTTCACGGCCTCTCACTGAATTGTTCTCTGAAACTAAAAGGTAACTGGTGCTAACTAATTCCCCAGTATGGATGATCATCATCACATTCATTCTCACTGCTGACCACGCATTGTTATGAATGAATCTGTATGTATGTTTCATGCATCATTACATACACTATATGGCCAAAAATATGTGGACACCCAAACATTACATCCATATGCAACAGTTGCACATTTATCTCTTCTGGTATCAGGCTTTGCACCAGATTTCTGAACCTGGCTGCAGGGATTTGCTCCCATTCAGACACAAGAGCACTAGTGAGGTCCAACGGTGATGTTGGGTGATCAGGTCTGGCTCACAGTCAGTGTTCCAGTTCATCCAAAAGGTGTTGCATGGGGTTGAGGTCAGGGCTCTGTGCAGACTAGTCGAAGCTGGGACAACAATTTCTTTATGGAGCTGGCTTTGTGCATGAGGACGATGTCATGTTGAAACAGGAAAGAGATTAACACAAACTGTTGCCCAGAGTCCACAAAGATGTGTCCGCATACTTTCGGCCATATAGTGTGGTTGTTGCTCAGTTTAGCCAGTGCGTGTATGTAATATAATCTATTGATTTTATGAAGGGCAAATGACTTCAACAATCACTTCTGTGATATAAATATGTACAATATAGAATATAAATGATATTAAAACAACAAAGCCTATCTATATAAAGATCATCTGGAGTGTGTTAAAGGAACATGGTCAGCTTTTCGTTTCGTTTTTCATGTTTGCGTGTGCATTTGAGTGTACGAATGAGCCTTACGTAGTTTCTCCAGGATCTCCTCGTCCGACATCTTCTTCTTCCTGGTTTTGTCTTGGGGGCGGGGGACAGAAGGCCCAGGGGCTGGGCTTGCACTGGGAGGGCTGCTGGGAGCTCCTTCTGCAGGGGGGGCGGGGGTGATGGCTGCGGCTGCGGCCGTCGGTGGGGAGATGGGGGAGGTCGCAGCATCTTTGGTCGGAGGAGGAGGGAGAGGCTCGATCACTGAGCGAGTGTATATCTGAAGGAATAACAAATTACACTATGTGAAATTAAGACAATGTGTAAAAATCAAAACCTGAGATATTAATTGATTAATTGCTTGACAATCAGTCATAAATACATATGTATATATATTCTTATCTTAATATATAATTAATTATTCAATTGCAGCTCTAACTGTAAGAACAGCCTGTCAGCATTCAGTAAGTAATGAAAACGCTGATGTTTAAGTGCAGATTAAGTAAAAGTAAGTGTTGTAACTGAGCTGTGAGACATTTGAGTCCGGCTCCGCTTTCAGACTGTCGGGATGAAAAGACAAAAAACAACAGAGAGACCGGATTGTGTGTGTGTGTGTGTGTGTGTGTGTGTGTGTGTGTGTGTGTGTGTGTGTGTGTGTCTGTGCGTGCGTGCGTGCGTGTGTGTATGTATGTGATGGTGGGAGCTCCAGTCAGGTGCACTAGACTCATCACCGTGGAAACGGCAATGGCGCCATGGAAGCAGCCTCTCAACCGCCAACCTGTCTGACAGAGGAGCAACAATGTGTGTGTGTGTGTGTGTGTGTGTGTGTGTGTGAGAGAGAGGACATAAAAAAGGAATTTGTGGAGTTGTTTGCTAATGTGAGAAACTGTGTGTGTGTGTGTGTGTGTGTGTGTGTGTGTGTGTGTGTGTGTGTGTGTGAGTGAGAGAGAGGACATAAAAAAGAATTTGTGAAGTTGTTTGCTAAAGTGAGAAACTGTGTGTGTGTGTGTGTGTGTGTGTGTGTGTGTGTGTGGGTGTGTGTGTGTGTGTGTGTGTGTGTGTGTGTGTGTGTGTTTTGAGTGAGTCTGTGTGTGTGGAAGGGATGAAGGACATAAAGACGAGAAGATCAGGAACAGTAATACAACAGTTTATCATAAATATTAGTTTAAAAGTTAAATAACAGTAATATAACATTTGTTCTTTTGTTTTGTAATTGTTTTTCATGTGAGGACTATTTTGATAAACAGTTGCAGCTTTGCAGCTTTTCTTTGTCTCGTATGACGGTAAACTGAATATCTTTGGATTCTGGACAAAACGACCTTTGAAGATGCCACCTTTGACATTTTTGCACTATCTTCTGACATTTTGTAGACAGAACAATTAATCAGTTATGAGAAAAAAATAAAACACCAGATTAATCAATGATGAAAATAATATTTTGTAGCAAACCTGAACATGTTTGTTTTGTTTTCAATCGTATGACTGAAGTCTAATTTATTTCTTTTCATAAGAATTGAATGCTGCAATTTCAATTACACTCAGCAGTCTGTTGTATTAGACTGCAGTAGCTGAGTGTATATCTATGAAGAAAAAAGTTCACTGTGGATGCAGAGAGTGAGGCCTCTAGTCAGATTAGTAAATCTGTGTGTGTGTGTGTGTGTGTGTGTGTTCTCCTGACTTGACGGAGCAGAGAACAGAGAGCTTTTGAAAAACAGTTTCTAAATGAAAAACCTCTGCTTCCCTTGTGACCGTCTCACACACACACACAGACACACACAGACACACACAGACACACACACACAGGTCCTCGTGGTCTTATTAGAGAGTTGAAGTGAGGCAGGAGACAGGTCCATTTAAAGATTAATAGGTGTGAGAAATCTAATGAATGACTGCTACCTGGACATCAGTAAATGACTCATCTGGGACCGTTTAGTGCACAGTGGGTATAGAGAACGACACAGTGTGTACGTGTGTGTGTGTGTGTGTGTGTGTGTGTGTGTGTGTGTGTGAGGGTCACAGTGTCACTGTACTATGTTTTATCTAATATATTAAGTCTTTTCATGTCTGTTTGATTGAATGTTTGTGATATTTCTAATGTTAAACATGATGCAAGATAATTCTTCTCTACCATTGAAAATCAATATATCCAGAAAACATATCAAAAGTAGTTTGTTTGTCATCAGCAAAGACACCTGGAACATTCCAGCCCATTTGATGAGCTTGCAAGGTCTCGGTCGGGTTTCTACTTCTTCAGTTGTCACACTGAGCTGAGCTGATTATAGTATGTAAATGGAGCCCTATAGATAAAACATTAAAGATACATTTTTAAACTGCAAATGGTCTCTTAAATTACAGGAGGACAAGCAATTCAGCTAAAAAACTAGGTAAATGGGGCTGTTATTATTACTGGGATCAGGGGCATATAAGCTCCAGACAGGATTAAAATCACTGGCTAGTGGAGGTAATGTTGAAATCACTCATCCTTCCCTAGAAAAATGAATCCAGTCCGAATGGGGCTTTAGATCTTTCTTTCTCTTTGTCTCTTTCCTTTATCCAATATTTCTTCTTTCTGCTTTAATTTTGTTTGTAACCTTCTTTCATTCTTCTTTTCTTCGACTGATTATTAAAATGTATTAGCACCATTGTTTCCTGCCTGTCCTTCCTGTGCACCTCACGTTTCACATTTCATTAGACTTAGTTTCACTTCAAGTGACACTTTTGAGGAGGAAAAAAATGTTTAACTGTTTCAACTTCAGCCGCCACTTCAACTTCTCTATATTTTATAACCTCAACTTTAACTCATATAAACAAACAATTCTCTGTAAGACTTATAAGCTGTTTCTATTTTTAAAAATGCATATACATATTAAGTAGTTTTTCAAGTGAGCACACAAAATTTCATTTGTTGTAGTTGTTCCACAACAATTATATAAAGCCTCAAACAGGAGAGTGTGTTTACCTTGATGGACAAATGTCTCAGCCTCATACTAAGCGTCAGTAGTTGTAGTGTGTGTGTGTGAGCTTGTATTGCTATCTTTGTGACCAATTTCAGTTCTAAACCACCATAGTGAGGACATTTTAGCATTGTGAGGACATTTTGGCCGGTCCTCACTACTTCAAAGGCCTGTTTGAAGGTTAAGACGTTTTAAGGTTCAGGTTCAGGTAAGGTTGGGGTTAGTGGGTGCAGTTTATCAATGAGGGTCTTCACAAGAATAGAAAGAGCGTGTGTGTCCTTACTGATTTGGTGTGTTCTGGTCGGGGGGCGATCACCGGCGGGGGCTCGGCCTCGTCTTCATCGTCGTCCTCGGATACAGTTGCTATGGCGGGCGTCTCCGACACGGCCTTGGAGATCTGCGTGGTGTCACAGGGGGAGAGAGGGCGGAGCTTCAGTGACATCATTGTCACATGAGCCAACAGCGATACCAGACCCATCATTGCTTCCTTCTGTTACTGTCACTTCCTCTACTGCTTCATCATCTCATCATGCAGAGAAGTTCTCCTTCCCGTCTTAAGCTCTTCTTTCCTTCTCGCTTCCCTCTCTATCTTTCCACCCTCTTTTCTCTCCCTTCTCTCGCCCTCCTCTCGTCATCACTGTTGGCATCTGAAAGCTCTGGTCATGTCTGGCTTCTGATGCCACTAGTCACACATCCTCCTCTCCATCCCTCTCTTCTTCTCTGCTCTATCTCTCTCTGACAGCCCAATGCTCGGCTGGTGGCCAAGCTGCAGAGACAGGGAAATGGTGAACGGAGGAAAAGATGCTGATTCACAATGCAGAGAGAGCGAGAGAGAGAGGAAGAGGAGGGCATCTCAAGTAGTGGCATCATCATCGCTTCCTCCTCCCTCCTCTTTATTCTCACCTTCATAGTTTTGTTTAAAAGGCACCTTTCAGACAACGCTGCAGCAAAACAAAGCTTCTTCATCTATTTCAATAAGAGCTAATGAGTTTGGAGCTGTGTGTCTGTGTGTGTGTGTGTGTGTGTGTTACAAGTCTTCCAGCAATAAACCTGGACCTGTGTCCTTTGAAGCTAGCTACTGTATAAGTACATATATGGACTCCCTTAATATTAATATCTAAATGAAAACAGGGTGTTTTGCAAATAAATTATTATTTAATACTCTCCCATTTAATTCGTCATACATATTCGTTGATATAAAACATACCCCTTCATCATGTATAACCTAGTATTTGTCGTTTTTTCCTTTGAAGAGCATGACCTAGTGTTAATAAATAGTAATCATATTCTAATAAATCACCCAAATAATAAGTAATGATTCAGAGCCAAGTTGTGCTACAATCAAATTAGAGGTCTGACACACACAGAACATCAGCATCGACCCTAAATCACCACATACGCAAAGCAATTTCAGAGGAAACACAATCCTGCACCTCAACACAATGTCTTCAACCTCGTCCACTAACACTCTGCTCTCCTTCAAATGTATTCTCCTCTCACCCCATCAGTTACTCTCGCTCCCCGCCGACACTGCATCTCCTTTCGTGCTCTCCGGTCTGTCTTGTCAAACGGAAGATTAAACCTCATCTCCACTCCTTCTTTTAATCTCCTCATCTTCTTCTCACTCTGCAGCTCTCCCTCCTTCCTCTCTTAATCCTGTCATTTCTTGTTACCCTGACAGACTACAGCCAGGCTCCAGTCCCCTTCAAGATAGTCTCCCCTCGACTTTGTTTACCCTCAAACTTGCCTTTAGGCCTCTTCTCCGAAAATGCAGCCCTGTCCAACATTATCATGTTGATGAAGTACTGATGCTTGTTATTTGAAGCACTCTGTGAACATCAGCAACAATGATTCCCCTGCTAGGCTCCAGATATGATTTCCTGTTCAATTTAGTCACACTTTAATCATTTGATTACTGTCACTTTTAGAGTTGATTCAGTTTTAAGATGTTTGAATCTTAATCTTGCATTTTTAGTTTGTCCTTTGAGAAAAATCCAAAAGCTCTCTCGATGTACGATGTAAGGCTGAGTGACTCAAGTGAAACGCAAATGCAATTCAGTCTGATAATCAAGAGAAATATCCAGCACCTCACAGCAAAGTATTTCCTCCTTCCAGAAATTATGATATGGCATTGATTTAAGGGAGACTGTTCCCATCTTGGGCAGTAGATATACAGACAACTAAATGTAATTTGGGAAACTATTGTATAATTAGCTTGTTCCACTGAAGTCTGATCACTCTCAGTACGGCTGATGGTTGCAGCTGATCATTGCATCAGAAATATGTAATGAAGCCTACATCACAGGTCCGTCTCTATGGAGGGACAGAGGACACTGAAGCAGTTGAGACTGTGTGTTGACGGAACACATCTTACCGTTGTGGTGGAGGAGCTGTAGGCATCTGTATTTTTATCTGCAGGGACAAACAAGATGAGAAATTCTAAGAAAAAACAAGAAGGAAAAGCAAGATGTGTGTGTGTGTGTGTGTGTGTGTGTGTGTGTGTGTGTGTGTACCTGTGAAGCTCATGTATTTCTGGCTGTTGGCCGTTTCTTTTGAGTCGTAGAACTTTAAAACATCGAGGACGGCCTGCGGATTCTTCTTCTGCTCAAGCTTGGTGATGTTGGACGTCTGCAGGAGACGGGCCCACTGCTCCGGCATGCCCTACACACACACACACACACACATCACATTTCTTTTTTCATGTGCATCTTGAATTAATTTTTTTTATTTATGGGCCGTGTCAAAGACAAATTTCCATCGCTTTATGATGAACAATAAGTTTAAGACAATACGACAACAAGATCTGGTAGTAAGGAAGAGATACATACATACTGTACACACACACACGGGAGTCCTAACAAGCCAGTCTTGTCATATTTATACCCACATAACTGGGTCACATCTCCAATGTTTCCCAGCTCTCTCTCTACTCAGCTGTCTGGGTCAGTCCATCACATACACTCCTCCACTTCCTGCTCCATCACTCCATCCATCCACTCTACTCAGTTCTCATCTTGCCGTGATGTTAAACGATGGATGAAATGATGGTTTAACATCACGCTGCTTGACTGTCGTTTACTCACTGAATTATATTTATGTTGTATTGATTTGAGCAAAAATGACAAATGTGTATGTGCATATAGATGTGTGTATAAGTGAGAAGCAGGAAGTATGTCCCAGATTACAGAAAAGGAAGGAGTCGTTCAGTGAGCGCACACACACACACACACACACACACACACACACACACACAGTTTAACTCCCAGCTAAAAGAGCTTGGTCAGGCGGATCAAGTGAGTCAGCTAAACAAGGCGTCTTTGTCTAATGTGATTATTTAAAAAGGTTCATTTGCCAAGTGTGTGTGTACGAAACACACACATACACACTTGCATGCAACAATGAACATTGGTCCTTTGGTAAGCAATTAAAAAGTGATGTAAACGTACCAGACACACAAATACACACCACAGATGCACACTGCGGTTGCTTTCAGTAAATATAGGACTGTTACTACTCACAAGGGAACAGACACACAACACCACACACACTTACAGTAAACTCTCCAGTAACAGCATCAAAGCCGACATGGATGGTGTGTTCAAAATCAGACGGCAGAGAAATCTCTGGACGCTCCTTCTTCTTATAGGCTGAAAGAAAAAACAAAGAAGAGAAAAGTGAACAAGGTAACAAACATGATGTGGTGTTTACAAACCAGATTATACTTCTTATACTACTATACTACTACTATACTGTACCTATACTACTTTAATTATACTTCTAGTTTTCAGCCATAAGGACACAGGATTATCCAATAATTAATGACCCTTTATATTAAAGGTTTGTGAGTGGAAAAGAGCATAACATTTAGAGTCCTAACTTGGTTGCAACAAGTAGCTGAGATGTTTGTTGCACAACTGCAATAATTAAACTGACACTCACAGAAACTCCTAAATGCAACATCTTTAAAAAAAAATTAAAAAAGCCCTTGAAGAGAAGGTACAATGAGATCCAGGTTCATTAAAATTCCTGGTAAGGTCTTAAATCCAGAGAGAAATAGTACGAAGGAAAAGAGGAAGAAATACAGAGGCAGACAGAGAGGGAAAGCTCAAGGAAATAGAAGTGAGAAAGAGGAAAATGAGAATGGAAAGAAAATGGATAGAAAAATACAGACAAAGTGATGAAAAAGAAGGAGATAGAATCAGAGAAAACACGACAGAGGAGACACCATATGTTGGAAACCATGCAAGCTTATCCTCTGTGAAAATCATAACTCCACTGAGAATCACAGACAGCAGATTCCCCTGGGAAGACTAACAACGATACAGGACCACCAGCTTCTCGCAAAGCATCATGGGTAATCTGTTCCTGCGCGTGGAAGCGTACAGTGAGGTAGTTTGTCAACAAAAATGGGTGTCTTTTGTTTGTTCCTCCAGAACAGACTGAAGAATGTTTTAATAAAGAGCGAGTTTCCCTGCAGCTGGTAGGAGGTGTCGGCGTCCTGGTCAAGAGCTGCTCAGAAGATTCAGTGGTTTTAACTAAGAACAGACAGAATCTTTGATTTCAGATAGAATGAAATATAGCACCAGTCACTTTAGGTCACCAAAACATAAAAGCAGAACAAGAACAAATATAACAACAAAAAACACTGAGAAAAAAACCTTGGAGTATAAAACAAAGTACACTAGTAAATTATACAAATTAAATACTTAAAGCGATAGTTTGAAATTTGTTTATTCGACAATAGAAACTGTGTGTGAGTACATGCATGTATGTTTTGTCTAAAGTAGGCCAGCCATGTGATGTGAGACATGTAAAACAGATCGAAGGTCCGCTAAAACAGACTAACAACACACGGGTGAATTAACACTCCAGCACTGTTTTATTTTGTAGAGTTCACAGATTGCCTACCTTCACACGCATTTCTGTAATCAGTGTTACTGTTTGTAATCAAATCTCACTGATATCAGCCTCGTTGTTTGCTGTTCACTCTCCTTCAGCCCTTTCAGAGCTGCATTAAGTTACTGCTAATGCTAACCCCACATGTCCTACTGCTGCTGCTTCACAACAAAAACATTCAACGGGCAAAACACCAAATAGCTTTTATTGTGAAGCAGTCACAGAAAACACAAATATATTTGTCAATAAGGTTAGCACTGACAGCCATCCTTCATCCAAAGTGCGTCTACAAAACCAGACATTTTTAACATCATTTTGAAATACGTCAGGGAGTAAGGAGGAGTGAGGAGCAGCCCCAGTGAGCTGTCAGAGGAGGAGCAGCAGGCGACAGGTTGCACACCTCCAGCTCCTCAGCAACACAACAACTCCTTTTACTGTGTCCCGCCGTTGTCTGGAAAACGACTTGCGTTGTGTGCAGCCGGAAATCAGATTGTGGTTACTTACAACATGACATCTGTGGCTGTGGTTATTAGGAGATTATGAGTGAGTGTACCTGCTCTCAGTACTGACACAACAAGGCCAACTCATCTGTCTCCATGAGCAGAATAACAATAACTGTAAACATGATTATGATTTTGTATATAATGTCTGCTGGAAACACTGCACGCTTTGTTGACTGTTCTGGCTTTTCCAACTGGACCAGTGGACTGAGTGGACTGATAATTTAATTTGAATTCTACTCATTAAACACTTTGCTGATAGCAGACTAGAGGCCTGCTATCAGTGGTACATACTTTGTTGTCTGTAGCGGTCTGCTCCTTAAGCGTAAATAATTGTACATTGAGATTTTGTTTCCCCTATTAATAACTGTAATTCAGTGATACTGACATGTTTGTGATCTTAAAGTGTTGGTGTGATACATCAACCTCCTCCTTTAAGTGTCCAATCACCTCTGTAACACTGGACCAAAACAACAATGCACATGGAAAAGCAGCAGCTTACAGAGCATTCCTTAAACTAAAGCTCTGTTTCCGTCAGAGGCCTCTATGTGACAGTGTTCAGGTCTTCACAGCGTTTTCATTCATTTGGATTTTATTCTCCTATGCACTTGTCTTACAGGTGTGCATTAGATTGTTCAATATTTTAAAATATATAAAGACAAAAATGGAGCATCAAGCAAACTGGAAAAGTACAGACACGCCCATTTTTGGGCGTTGGTTCAGTTATAAAAATATCTTCCATTTAAAGAAATTTTGGTTGTAATCAGTTAAAGAAATCAAGAAATCTAGATTCTAGGCTATTGTACGTTTACACAGGGGCTTTGGTTGTGCATTTGAAATACATTTTGTTCATTATTATTAGACATTGTGGAAGAGAGTTTGTCTACCACCAGCACTGACACAATAAGGCCGAGATGAAACACACTGGATACACTGGGAAGCTGGGAGCAGATGTCACACTTTAACCTACAATTACGATATTTATCTTTTACCTCATTTCATCCAGGCCCTCGCTTCCTCATCTTCGTCCTGCTTCACAGTTACAATTTTTACTATGTTCTGCTTTTCTTTTCTTTGTTATACTACTGCTAGTACGGTGGCCAGTTTAGGACATCTCAGGCTCAGATCTACATTGACTGGCCTCAGTTTTCATCAGGCTACTCTGTCATCCTTGGCTTTAGACTCAACTGAACTTTGACTTTAGCATGCTAACAAAGGCGTGTCTGTTAACACACCTTCACTGTTAACATAGCCATATTAACAGGCTCCTCATTTCTTACCAGCACACAGGATTTCTGCACTTCCCTATACTTATAATGGTTGACGTAGACAGTGGTTTCCTAAACAGACTTCAAAGAGCCTCCGAGAAGGAGCACTGAGCTGAATACTGCTGCCAAGTCGGATCGCAGCTTTGGTACAATAAGGCCAGACTGCTCTAACACACACAGGGAAGGCTGTGAGAAGTGGAAGCAGACACACTGAGGAGGTTTGAAAGTGTTTACTGACGATTGATCGAGCTGTCTGATAATAAAAACATGACCATTTCTCAGCCACTGGTGTGATTTTTAATAAAACCTGGAGAAATTATGAATTCTAGTGCCGTTTTAAAAATGAGAGGTTGTAGCTGGTGCGATTCTGAAATGTGATGAAGATGACGCATTTGGATGGCTGGCCTAAAATGGTTTGCTTGATTCGGGTTCACATGTGTGCCTGTACTTGTTGTTGATCTAACGCTGCTATTAAAACTTCAGTTTTTTGTCTTTTGCTCACCTTACCTCACCTCACAGTTAATGCAACAATTGATATTTTAAACTTTGTGTAGGTTTCTGTGCAATTCAGAACATTATTCATGGCTCAGGAGGCAACAAGTTGGTGCTAATATGCACTAAAAAGATAAAACAATGTATCAGTTATATAGTAACTATACAGTACCATTAGAGCAAAACTGTGAGGTGCGAGTCAGGATGTAAATCTCCGGATTGTTTCACACGGGTATTATATGCGTTTGAAGGAGAGAGGAGAGTGGTGGAGGAGCTCAGTAAGGTGAATCTGAAGGCAACCGAGGCCTCATACCAAGTTCCAGAGGCAGGACAGACCCACACCACTGAGGAAACATTCATAAGGTAGTGAGGTCTCTGAGGGGGGCCCACAGAGTTCGACATTGAAAACTCCTGCATCATTTCTGAGTTCACTAGTTCAGGTTCTGGTTTCAGTTTCAGTTTCTTCTGCTACAAAATGCAAAAATGTGAGCAATCCGAGTTTCCACTAAAATGAGGGATTTTCAAGGTTATTTTGTAGCTGAATTACATTTTATTCCTCCTAGCTAGATGTTAAATATACCAGAAATACTTTACAAAGAAGAGATACAATAGTTTATTATCTCACAATCATCATTATGGGATATTTTGCTGATTTTGTTTCCCCCAAGTTTCCTATCCAGTCTTTTCATTAAACATATTCCAAAACAAAAAGAGAAAACAATCCCATAGTTCACACCGTGATCTCAGTACTCACTCTTATCGCCTCCTCCGGTCAGGATGAATCGGATCGAACGGTCTTTCTTCTTCTTGTCTTCCGGGTTCGGTGGGAGGGGCTTGGAGCCGTGGTTGAGGGGGGCGGGATCCTTGTTGCTGGAGCCAATCATGGTGCTGGTGTTCCTCATGGGCGGAGCTGGGGGCTTGTCCTCGACCTCCCCATTATCAGACATCTTCAGCTAGGCTGCGGCCGGCCGCTCCTACACAAAAACACACCAATCACAGAAGAGGCAGGCTGAGTGAGCGCCAGCAAAACCAACCAATCACAGACGAGCATTCAGCAGTTGAAATTGATACTCGTAAAATCCTATTTAATGGTGTCTTTTTATATTGTCCTGCGTTTCGTTTATATCTTGTCTTAATGTCTTTTATGTCTTATGTAAAGCACTTTAAATTGCCTCTCTGCTGAAAGGTGCTGTACAAATAAACCTGCCTATTTATTAATTCTCCAGCTCAGCATGAAATGAAATGCCTGTCAACAACTGTTGAACAACTGAACATGAACAACTGTTTTAGAGGCTTTTCATACAATCAGGTAAAAACAACAGAAGATATTAAATATTGCATGAATAGTAGGCTATAAATTCAATTTATTGGTATTTATTGTCTGTAGTTAAAGTATCAAGAAAACAATATGAAAGACAATTTCTACTTTTTTTTATTAGAAGCTTAGAGTCCAAGCTGCAAAAAGAAAGAAAGAACAAACTAAGAGTTTCCATTTGCTCACTGGGTTGTCTGTTAGATCTACAAACACCATGCTGAGTAAACCTAAGTGTATGTGTCTACTGACTCAGGCCGACTAAATGTTGCGAGAAGGAAAAGAGCAACTTTCTGCCTGGTCAAAAGACACGCACGCACACACACACACACACACACACACACACACACACACACACACACACACTCACTCACACTCACACGCACACTCACGCACACAGATTTATGTCCCCACAACTTGAGTAATACAAAGCCACACACACACTTTTGGGTAAGTACAACCTGGAGTATGAACACACAGCCGAGAGGCAAAGAGGGACATTTTAATGACTGGTTTTGCCACAACACCCTCACACAAAAATACGCACAATCACACACTGCAGGCTAGCCTGCTCTGCTAAATGCTCCAGTGGACACAGAGAGTCCCACGAGGAGAGGCTATTTGGGTCAGAGCTCCACAGAATACATCAAGGCATACACACACTCTAACACACGCACACACATTTGGGATATGTTGATGATTCATCAATGATCTCTCTCCACAGAGATTTGTCAGGAATATTTCAACTGACAACACACAGTCCTGACAGTATCAGGTCCCTGCAGGTGTTTCCAGCAGCTACAGTCTCATTATAGAAACACTGAACTCAGCAGAGGAAACAGCACTCTGTTATATCAGGGCAGCTCCTGGACCATTACATTGTATTAATCAATAAAGTCAGCTCAATCATTCACTACAACCAAAATAAAAATCCATCAAGCATTAAAAACCGACACTGAAAGACTATTGTTTCTGTTGACCGAAATCCAGGTTATGGTACTTTTAATGTACAGGTAACCTGTTGCATGCCGTCACTCCTTGATGCACAAGCAAGCAGTGCCAGCTGATATTCATGAGTGTCCTCTGTCCTGTGAAAACGCTCAGACTACTGTCCTACAGTAATAATGTCCTAGATCAAGTCCCCCCCCCCCCCCCCCCCCAACTGTCCACACCAAAACAAACTTTTTCTTCTTTTTTTTTTTTTTTTTTTTTTTATATAAAGGGGTACGCCAGCTATTTAGAAGTGCACTTGCACAAAGTTGGGAGATTCGTCAGAGACGCATGAAAAAGTAAACAGCTGAGGCTGAGGCCGTATTCAAACCTGCATCATTTAGTCTGTTGAATCAGACTTGTTTTCTGGCTTGGTATGATTTGTTTGACAAAAAAGGATGGGTGCTGGATCAAAAAGATATCCAGAAAAGTTGAAACAGATATATCCGCATACCAAGTAGCTTCTGTTAGAAGGATTTTTATCAGCTGTGCGGATTTATCTGTTTCAACTTTGTGAAAACAAACTGAACCATTGGGAAAATGTTTACCAACTCATCCGGACCAAACAAACCATATATTTGAAAATATCCTGACTTGTAGTCCCTAGCGTGGGTCAAGCTCCTTAAACACTGGATCCATAATAGTACTTGACATGACTAACAAACAGATCTTCATGTGTAAAATCAGACCTTTATCATTTGAGAGAGCTGTGTGTTTTAGTATTTTATAGCACAAAGCAAAAGACTAAAACCATCACTAAGAGAACTTATAGAAAGCTCGTCTCTGTGTAGTTCAATCACCAATCAGCCAAATGAAACCTTCCAAACTCAGTTCTCACAAGAGAGTTTTTCTCTCAAAACTTCAGAAATGTGTTTACAGCTTACAACATCAATGGTAAAACCCTCTGAGCTGACCCCACAGGAGGATGAAAATCTGAAAAACCTTTCAGGAAAATGTGGGAAAAAAACACTCAATTTCTCCATCAGGGGACTGAAAGCAATTTCTATACTATACATATTTCCTATACATACTGAGCGAGGAAACATCAACATTTAAATGTAACAGTTCATCAGTTTCAACACTTTATTAACAGATTTATTACAGTCTGGGGAGAGGAGAGTTTGGCTTGACACTGAAGTGAGAAGTTACAGAAAAATTACCTGCATTGTACAATGAAATCAGTTTTTTTCAGCTTTTTTTAGATACCGTTTGCAAAAATTGTATGAATACTAGAAAGAAAAATAAGCAGGAAAACATCTCACAGATTCAGCCTCAAAAATCATTTTCAAACACACAGTTTTCACTTTAAACACCTAAAACTGATGACTTCTTCGTCACAAAGCAGCTTACCTTAACTGAGGCAGACACGCATGTTTACAGCTTCAATCCACAAAGAAACAACAAGCAAGAAATCACTCTTCATGAAGAGAAAAATGTTGAATCTACTGAGAGCTAAAGGAGAGTGACTAAGAGTGCGAGGCTCTGTCGGCCTTTTGACCAACCCGGCCTCCCATAGACAGTGATGTCAGAGCATGATGTCACAAGGTGAATCACACGAGGAAGTGGGAAATATGGCAAACACTCACAGACACACACACACTGGAAAACTAAAAGTAATCCCTGAACACACAAAGACACACAACTGTTTATTGTGTCTGCTGAGTAAAAAAAACACACACAGACACACACACTCACACAAACGTAAAGAGGTGGCGTCACACATACAAACAATCACTGTTTGCAGGGAAGTGATGGCCCCTTTGTTGTCTGTTGATCTAAAACAAACACGTCACACAAACACATTATTTACATTACATGACACACACACACACACACACACACACACACACACACACACACACACACACACACAAAACTGAATCATAGCCTAAAACCACCTTTAAACCTTAAAATAGCATCTTTAAAAATAGCCCGACAGTAACATTATAAATCTTTGTCAATCTTTAACACAAACACACACACACACACACACACACACGCAGACACGCAGACTAGCAGAGGTCTCATATTTCAGACACTGCTGTCAGTTTCAACAGAGCCCTGTTATCAAACAAACCCACACACTGTCTGCTACATGACACGCACACACATACACATCAATTGACCTTCTACAAATGAACAGTCAGAGGGTTTTCCCAACCACACAGAGACTCTGCACTTAAACAGGTTACAGGCATCTTTCCCTGAGGATGTGTCATTGAGCAAGGCACTAAACCCCCCACCCTGACCTTTGACCTGTCACGTAACCCGTCAGTGATTTATTCATGTATAACACTGTGCATTGTACAATATAAAGCATTGTGTGATTTTTAGTAAAAAAAAGTGCTGTGAAGACCAGAGCTAAACAAACAAATCTGATATATCAAAATTGACTTATTGCAGATATATGGTATCAGTCTATGAGTCAGCTGAACGGTTTGGTATATATCATATGATATGATTAGTAACATAACAAGGCAACATAGCGCCAAACAATGCAACATGACAATTAGAAGAAGACAAAACACAACATAATGCTACACACAGCATGAGAAAACACATAAAGACACACTGCAACAACAGCAATTAACTTAAAATTTTATTTATCAATAAATCTCGTTTTGAAATTTTATGGTCATGATAATTCTCAGATTATTTGAAAAAGTAAACAAGAATTTCAAAACATTAAAAAGGCATCAGCTTGTAACTGAGGACAGGAGAAAAGGCACAAAAAGCTTGGTAAGGTTCATGAAGCTGCAACCATCAAACAAGAAACAGCACAGCAACCAATGAATCAACGACTTCAAACACAACACACCAACACAAACAGTCTTTGTCTCATGTGTGCACACACACACACACACACACACACACACACACACACACACACACACACACACACACACACACACACACACACACACACACACACACACACACACACACACACACACACACGCGATGATTACAGTGTGTCTTGTTGAGTCACAAATTGTCGGAGCTGTCATGGCCGACCCATCCATTTCTCTAGCCGCCAACTTTCTCATTTTTCATCTCCTCCCTCCCTTCCCTCCCTGTTACCTTGCAGAAATCTCCATCTTTTCCTCTTCTTCTTTTTTTTCCATCAATGCCTTTACTTTTTGCTGCAAAGTGTGAAAAGCTTTTAGAGATATCAGTGTTTATAATAGTGAGTGTGTGAGCGCGTGTCTGTCCTCTGCTCCCCATCATAGTGAATCATGTCTGATCAGAAACTGAGTCTGAGTCTATTTGTTATTTACATTTAAATGACACAGCAAGCTGTAAACAAATCATCTGACATATTATCGACATATAAAACAGTTGCCTTTTTCATATCCAGCAGGCACAGAGCAACATTATATTGGAGTCGTCATTGTATCCACCACTTTCACTCTCCTTTCAGCTCTGTTTTTGGTCCCTACCAACTCCTGAGGGAAATGTCGGTCTCTTTAGCTGCTAAATGCTCCACTATGTTCACCAGTTAGTCTCTAACTAACTGGACACTACCCGGCACCCAGCACCAGAGCTATGATCATGTTTTTATGGCCCTGATCCTGATCAGAGTCCTTTAACATTGGGTATCTGCTGATGCTGAGCCTGATCCCAATTACTTATGTTGACACAAATGTTGATAAAATATCTGACACATTTAAATAACAGCTGTTGACAAAATCTGGCGCACCTTATTTCTCACGAGCTACTTGATCCAAATGCTGAAGATCCTGGTTCAAAACTATTAAATGAATCAGCTTAAACTACTGATATGATACGCAGATAACGCAACTGTTGGCATCAGAGTTTAGCAATTCTGTATATTTTGCCAACCTCCATGTCAGCACTCAGAGTCACTTAAGGTGTGCCCAAATCCTTTTTCACATTCACACACTCTTACTTTCACTTGCATATCGATAGGATCAGTCAGGTGATAAAACCTCATGTGTTTTTCACTTTGACTAACCCCTTTCCACATCACAGAGTCATTTGATCCATATTTACTATCAAAATATTGATTAGTGCAGCTTCAAAATGGAGAATCACTCAGTTCATATTTTATTCTCTCATGTCTTCATCACAGCAGCACAGGAGCCTCATATCAAGTCTCTAGAAAACACATAACTGCTGCTGGGATCACATCTCTCTGAAATGGGCCTCACAACTCAGTCTCAGCAGAGCAGAAACACTGAGGCCAGCCCAGCGTCCATGGAAGAATGTGTGTGTGTTTGCTCTCCTAATGTGCCCATTAGTCACACAGCCGTTTCAAAAGGCTCAAGAGGCCTTCAATCAATCAATCAATCAATCAATCGATAGTCACAACATAGCAGCATATACACACACAACTTTATCTGATTACTGATCTGAGGTCAAGATTCATGTCAATACACAGATTAAATAAGACTCATTAACCTGCCCTCTCACCCCCGCCCTGTCACACTCTCTCTCTCTCTCTGTTATCCATCTACCTCACTCGCTCATTATTATGTATATAGTCACACACTTCAGTGCAATACATACATACATACATATATATATATATATATATATATGTATATATATACAGTGCATCCGGAAAGTATTCACAGCGCTTCACTTTTTCCACATTTTGTTATGTTGCAGCCTTATACCAAAATGGATTAAATTCATTTTTTTCCTCAAAATTCTACACACAACACCCCATAATGACAACGTGAAAAAAGTTTATTTGAGATTTTTGCAAATTTATTAAAAATAAAAAACCTGAGAAATCACATGTACATAAGTATTCACAGCCTTTGCTCAATACTTTGTTGATGCACCTTTGGCAGCAATTACAGCCTCAAGTCTTTTTGAATATGATGCCACAAGCTTGGCACACCTATCTTTGGGCAGTTTCACCCATTCCTCTTTGCAGCACCTCTCAAGCTCCATCAGGTTGGATGGGAAGCGTCGGTGCACAGCCATTTTCAGATCTCTCCAGAGATGTTCAATCGGATTCAAGTCTGGGCTCTGGCTGGGCCACTCAAGGACATTCACAGAGTTGTCCTGAAGCCACTCCTTTGATATCTTGGCTGTGTGCTTAGGGTCGTTGTCCTGCTGAAAGATAAACCGTCGCCCCAGTCTGAGGTCAAGAGCGCTCTGGAGCAGGTTTTCATCCAGGATGTCTCTGTACTTTGCTGCATTCATCTTTCCCTCTATCCTGACTAGTCTCCCAGTTCCTGCCGCTGAAAAACATCCCCACAGCATGATGCTGCCACCACCATGCTTCACTGTAGGGATGGTATTGGCCTGGTGATGAGCGGTGCCTGGTTTCCTCCAAACGTGACGCCTGGCATTCACACCAAAGAGTTCAATCTTTGTCTCATCAGACCAGAGAATTTTGTTTCTCATGGTCTGAGAGTCCTTCAGGTGCCTTTTGGCAAACTCCAGGCGGGCTGCTATGTGCCTTTTACTAAGGAGTGGCTTCCGTCTGGCCACTCTACCATACAGGCCTGATTGGTGGATTGCTGCAGAGATGGTTGTCCTTCTGGAAGGTTCTCCTCTCTCCACAGAGGAACTCTGGAGCTCTGACAGAGTGACCATCGGGTTCTTGGTCACCTCCCTGACTAAGGCCCTTCTCCCCCGATTACTCAGTTTAGATGGCCGGCCAGCTCTAGGAAGAGTCCTGGTGGTTCCGAACTTCTTCCACTTACGGATGATGGAGGCCACTGTGCTCATTGGGACCTTCAAAGCAGCAGAAATTTTTCTGTAACCTTCCCCAGATTTGTGCCTCGAGACAATCCTGTCTCGGAGGTCTACAGACAATTCCTTTGACTTCATGCTTGGTTTGTGCTCTGACATGCACTGTCAACTGTGGGACCTTATATAGACAGGTGTGTGCCTTTCCAAATCATGTCCAATCAACTGAATTTACCACAGGTGGACTCCAATTAAGCTGCAGAAACATCTCAAGGATGATCAGTGGAAACAGGATGCACCTGAGCTCAATTTTGAGCTTCATGGCAAAGGCTGTGAATACTTATGTACATGTGATTTCTTAGTTTTTTATTTTTAATAAATTTGCAAAAATTTCAAAAAAACTTTTTTCACATTGTCATTATGGGGTGTTGTGTGTAGAATTTTGAGGAAAAAAAATTAATTTAATCCATTTTGGAATAAGGGTGTAACATAACAAAATGTGGAAAAAGTGAAGCGCCGTGAATACTTTCCGGATGCACTGTATATATATATATATATATATATATATATATATATATATATATATATATATATATATATATATATACATACGCATACATTGTTATTGTATATATTTTTTACTTCATTGTTCACTTAAATACTGTAAATGTGTATATTTTTTATTTTCTATTTCTTATTTTTACATTTTGGACATTAAATTATGCTACTTTTTACTCTTGAATGGGAGCACCGGTACTGTCCAATTTCCCCCCGGGGATCAATAAAGTATTTCTGATTCTGATATCTTCACCTCTTTCTATTTTACTTGTAAAAGGCAACAAAACTGCATCAAACAGATAACACTTTTGAAATAAACATCTAAAAACATACACACACACACAGATAGATACTATATGTGTTCATGTCCATGTACAGAGACTTACATTAAGCACACACACACACATCTTAAGAGACAGTTGCCATTAAATGTCAGCACTTCCTGGAAACGCCTTGTCAGCCTCTGCAGCCACGTTTACTGGAAGACCATTACACACACACAGAGAGAGAGAGAGAGAGAGAGAGAGAGAGAGAGAGAGAGAGAGAGAGAGAGAGAGAGAGAGAGAGAGAGAGAGAGAGAGAGAGAGAGAGAGAGAGAACCATCCGTGCATACATTAATCCTCTCTGACACACACACACACATATATACACACATTAGTGCATGTCATTGCATTTTAAACACTGCACAGTCTTCACCGTCTCCTCCTGCACTGCATCCCTTGACTCCCTCCCTGTTGCATGGCCAGAAACATTGCATTGGTTTGAATCACTGTAGTATGTAGTTTTACACAATATCTCATCACCTGCAACTGGTCAACATATTTATTTATTTATTTATTTCTTACATGGTATTTGTCTTCTGTTCATTTGGGTTTGTTGATTTATATGAAAGCTCAGGCAGGAAAAGTAAAGACACTAATACAACTGAGCCATTCAATGTGAATTAGCCTGGAATTATTGTCGAAGAAAAAAAAAACATAAACGCATTTGTTCAAGTATATGCACATTTTCCAACATGCAGCCGGTTCCAGGCTTTAGACGGACCAAATATCGAAAATGGAAACAGCCAAGTGTAAATGCTCCAACAAGGCATTGGAGATGGACTACAGACCTCCTCAAGACGTGTCTGAAACATCTTCTGGCCAGATGTGGAAAAGATGTAAATTTGTCTCTCCAAACTGCATATGTAATTTCACAAACGTAATCTTCACTCCTCCAAAATGTAGTGAGGTGTGCTTTATCGCTGTGATAAAGGCAATTTTATCTATAAATGTATGTGTCTGTTGTTGGTTAGCTTGCTAGCTGTACTGTTTTACCTTTCCTTGTTTTTCCAAATTGGCGTAGAACTGAAACAATTAGTTGATTCATCTATTAGTCTACAAAGAGAAAATTGTAGATTCAACTATTTTGATAATAGATGTTTCATTTAATTCATTTATTTAATTCATTTCTAATTCATGTTTGATACCCAATGTCTTTGGGTCTTGGACTGTTGGTCAGAAGAAAAAAGACAGACTCTGGGCTTGACATTTATCACAAGAGAATAATCGGCAGATTCATTGATAATGAAAATAGCCATTAGGTGCAGCCATAGACCAGAGTGTGTTATAACATATCTGGATTTTATCTCTGGGGAGATACATGAGACACATGAAATGACACATGGAAATGGGCCAAACTGTCTCAATTGTATCTCATAGGCTGTTTTGTGTTGCAACATGCACACACACAAACACACACACACACACACACACACACACACACACACACACACACACACACACACACTTGTACCACCAGGACAGTTCCCTCTCCCTCTCCTTCTGCCTCCATCCTTGTGAAACATTTAGCTGAGTTTGCAGACCCAGCAGGGGGGATCCGCCCCCAGTCATAGCCCAGGAGTGTTCAGTGTCTCTGGGCATAGCGAGGCCACAGAGCCCCTGCCTGTTACTGGAGCTCCCGCTGCTACAACACACACACAACACTGTGGGATGCTCAGTACACACATAGCAATAACAACCTGTGCGTTTGTGTATGTGTGTGGAGTGAGACAGGAGATAAATAAGAGACATAAACAGGAAGAGACAAAGAGGAAAAGACAAATGAAAGGAGAGACGGAGACATTACCACAGCCTGCTGGCCAAAAACACAACAAAAGAACAAAAGAGGAAGAAAGACGAGGAGTCAACTGCATCTGATTTCGTCTGAATGCTGAAACTCCTGTAACAGCAGTGTGAACTTAAGACAAACAGCAGAGAGACTGAACAGGCCCCACTGATCAAGACAAGGAAAGACCAGAGAACAAAGACGGGTGTAAGTGATGAGGAGAGATCAAATTTAGTCTCATCTCTCCAACATCATGTCGTCACGGTAATGAGACGAGCCCCAGGGCCCAGACTTCAAATGTATATTTTAACATATTTTACAGACCTGACTTGACAGCATGCGTACATATACATATATCTGGATACATGAGCAAATCCCAATGTACACACACAACCTCAGACAGAATCTATTTTCAAGTTCAAATGCACACACTCTCCACACACACACACGTCCCAACCACACCCATTATAATTTGAGTCTTTGAAGTTTCGACCTCGGGAGAGTCCCTGGTTTCTACAGTTCATCCTAACTATTCTTCTGTATTCCAGACATTTTTAATCTTCATTTGGTCTGACTGATATAAAACTGAATTCTCTCTTTATGCTACTTAGTTTTTTGATTTTTCTTTTTTTTCATTTATAACACAATACATATAATAAAGTATTGTGTGTGTGTGTCAAAGCTTGATATATCTTCTTCCTCTGTGCCGTAACAAAACTATTAAAAACACATAAATGAGCCACTGTTGCACTGGGTGACATGTTCCTTCATTACTGTGTGTGTGTGTGTGTGTGTGTGTGTGTGTGTGTGTGTGTGTGTGTGTGTGTGTGTGTGTGTGGCAGAGACAGATGGTAATTTTGAAGAGGAGGACGTGGCCAAACATAAAATAAAGGATAGACGAGGAGAAAGCAGGAGAAGAGGAGAGGGGGATGGTGTTTTTCTTCTGCATGAACGAAGGACATGACGAGGCTGGTTGGGACATAGAAAGAGAGGGGGTGGGAGGGTATAGAAAAGAAGAGAATAAAAGTAGAACTAAATAAAGCAAAGAGTCAAGCAGAGAAGAGAGAGAAAGAGTGAAGAGGGTGAGGATGAAGAGTGCGTGACCACATAACAGACTGTATCTTAGCAGGGGGCATGTACACACAAACACACACTCACTTCAGTGGATCAGTTGGCGGTGCTACAGTTCCTTGCCAGGGGGAACGTCAACTGCACAGCATAATCAGTTCAGATGTCAAAATCCCTCTCATTTTACCCATAATCCTTTATGTTTCAGGTTTGCTCCCGGTAGACAGCTCAGATTACGTCCTCACTCGAAACATGCACTTGTTAGACAACAATTCAGGCGTCTCTGTGTCATTATTTAGTGCTCGTACAATTTCCCCCCCCGGGAATCAATAAAGTATTTCGGATTCTGATTCTGATTCTGAATCATATTTTTCTCACCTGACTGTGTGTGAAACAATTAGTCAGATGATCAATAAATCATTTTTTAAGCATAAATGCTAAAAAATCTCAAGTTCCAGCTTCTTAATTATTGACTTGTTACCTTTTTCTTATTTATATTATTGTAAACTGAATGTCTTTGCACTGTCGATCAGATGTAACAAGACATTCAATCAGACTGTTACATCTAGCTCCAGAGATTTTATAGACCAAATGATGATTAATCGAGAAAAGAGTCTGCAGATTAATCAATAATGAAAATAATGTTTAGTAGCAGCCACAGTCTGTTCACTTAGAATTGGCCGGAGGGTATGACTGGCTTAACTTCCTACAAGACCAAAAGTGCACTAAGAAACAACAAGAGTTTTAAAACACTATATCTACCTACATTCACAACTATCTAAGGCCTTGAATTTAACATTATTTCAGACATTTCAAGACCTTTCAGAACAGGGCCATAATTCAATAGTTCTGTTTTTCTTTTCACCATATTATTGTATTCTGACAAAATTTGCATATCAAGATACTGTGGTTCAGTTTTTATGTCTAAATGAATTAAATGTTACATTTACGTCAATATCTCACAACATGACATCTTAAACACTTCACAATGTATATTTTAGAAAATGACAGGGGTTGTAGTAAGCAACTTGAACTTAAAATTACCTCAGTTCTAATGTTGCCCACATTGCCACCCTTCACACACACACACACACACACACACACACACACACACACACACACACACACACACACACACACACACACACACACACACACACACACACACACACACACACACACACAGTATGTGATTAACTAGCTGTCCGTCTGTCTGTGTGGGCAGCACATTGATTATGCAGGTTATTGTAAGCAAGGTATCCCATCCCAGAAGCCCTGCCACACACACACACACACACACACACACACACACACACACACACACAGGGACAACCTGCTCCATACAACCATCTGTCCAGCCCCGCCTCAGCATATTGCCTTCAGGGCCAACTGAGGCCACTGCGTGTGTGCTGTGTGTGTGTGTGTGTGTGTGTGTGTGTGTGTGTGTGTGTGTGTGTGTGTGTGTGTGTGTATGTGTGTTACAGGGGATCTGTGCTGGTTAAAAAAAGCATACATAATCAATTTGGTACACTACCTACTGAGATCATTTGGGCAATCCCTCCCTGCTGCTCCCTGAACGTTGATGATTCGAGTCATCAGCCGAGAAGACTGTCACTGTCACTGCCATTTTATTTTAGCTGCATCATTGCACAAACAGTGATGAAGGATAACATGAGATGTGACTGACTACAGCTAACAGTGCTATCAGCAGCAGGAGAGACGCTCCATGTTGCATTAAGATTTTATAAGTGAACTATGACAAGGACATGCGGAAATCTGTTGTTTTAACATCACAATGGATGAACAAAGTCTTGCATATCAAACATGAGACTGTAGACTGTGTGTGGTGCAGCTGCTCTGCAGGTATAACTGGGCGGAGGAGTGAACAATACATTTCTCATAATTGTAGATAAGTTGTATGAAAGAAAATGTTGAGTATTTATAAAAACAAAAATGATCTATAGATAGGAAACAGCAGTCTAGTGGCACTAGAGGAAGAGTCAGTGGATCACCAAAGTCTGTAAGATTCATCCTCTGGGGACCATGGCTGTCTAAACCAAGGTCCACAGTAATCCATCCAATAGTTGTTGAGATATTTCAGTCTGGACATGACCAGACAGTCATTGCCATCTCTATAGCTGTGCCACTAGTATGGATGAAAAGAGGATTTAAACCAAGCAGGGCAGCATATGCCAGTACGATTGTCTGAGCATCTATACAGTGTATGGGAAAGACTATCAAGCAGGACTAAAACTGAGGAAGAAATCAGACTCTGAGGCGAGGAGGAGAGACAGGTCACTTCAGTAAGTAAACTGTCAGTGATACTGAAACATCTGAACCAGCGTCACTGCCTCAGTCATTTACACCAGTTTATGTCCACTCTCGTACAACACTGGCATTTATGAGAGCATGGAAACAGATTTTTGCTACAATTTCTAATACACCAAGCAAAAGTTATGCATATTTTTAAAATCCAGAGCCACTTCTTTGGCCTAACCATGTCACACCAACATTTAAAAAAAAAAAACATTTTAAGCTTTAAGCAAGTGCCTAAACATTTCTGTTTCATTGAAGAAATTGCAGTCGTATGCTGCCCCTCTCCATTCAGCTTGTCTAATTCAATACATCATAACTCACAAGAAAGATCCAGCTCGTGTCTGTTTCCTCTCCCTCTTCCTCTCTGTCTGCTAAACCAGAAAACCTCTAAAACTGACAGTCCTGTGAAATGAAACCCTTCCTGTTCATCTTTCATCCAAACATCCAGGATCTGATGCTATTTCTCTTGTTTATGACTTTAATTATAAAGCTCAACTGAGCAACAGCTCACACAAATAAAAGCATAATGCTGCAACGGTTGGATAGGGAAATTATCTTGAAATTACCCTCATGGCCTTCAGTGTTGAACAACAAACAATCTATATAATAATCTGATGATTTAAACCAACAGAGCCTGAAAAGTATGAAGGAATAAAAGAGAACACGGAAAATGTGTGCTTGCAGCATCGACAAACAACACATTCAAAGGCTGATGGTAGAGATTAGAGCTTGATTAATAGATAAAAAGGAAATAAACTGGCAACTTTTTTGACAATTGATTCATCTTTTAATTAAGTTTCTAAAATGTAAGAATTTGCTGCTTGTCTTCGTCTTACATGACAGTAAATCGCAATGTGTGCGTGTGTGTGTACACTCTAAAATGAAGGAATCTCCCAGGGTTAAAGCATCAAAGGCCAGATTCTGTCGAGTGTATGTATGTGTGTGTGTGTGTGTGTGTGTGTGTGTGTGTGTGTGTGTCTAAAGATCAAGTACATACAACTACAAAATAATCACCAACAACATGGACGCCAGAGAGGCTTCCTGTGTGACAAGCCAACACACACACACATACACAACAAAATCCAATAAAGAGCTAGCACACACACATGCACAAACAGAGCTCTACATAATCAATACCGACATGGACTACAAGGTCACATTAAGACCCCCAACTGGGAGACCTGATGTTTCAGCTCTGTCGTGCCCTTTAAACCACACACACACACACACACACACACACACACACACACACACACACACAGATTTTGACCCCGGGGATGGTGTGTTGTGTTTCAGGAGTTTAATCCACCACAACTTTCTCTCTTGTGCGTCTCCTTTAACTTTTAAATGCTTTTCAGCCATCAGTGAAAATTAAAACAATCTCAAATCATCTGCGAATGTGATGCGTTTTCCTCCTTACAAAAATGAATAAATAATATATTATATAGTACAAATATTATAATCTAATCCTGACTAGGGGAGGCAATGATTCATCGATTATCGTTTAATCACCATTATTAATATCAATCAACAATGTATTAAGCGACAACGTAGAAGACGAGCGACGCGCGGTGTTACTTGCCAGAAAATGTGCTGTGGTTTTAGTGCAGTACCGCGTTATGTCACTAGGTGGTGCCTCTTTCTGTCTGTTTAATGAGATGGAAACACTTGACTTATAAGATGTGACATTTTACAACTTAATGATCCCTGGATTTAAACTAGACATCAGGAAATAATTGCGTAGGTGTAGCAGCCATGGACAGCCATGAGAAAATATTTATAGCATGACTTTTGCCTATATACACATTATATACTAGTATAAACAATGGGCATTTTGTTTGGTTTTGTACCACTTTGCAGGCTGTACTTTGACTGCATCATCATCACCTTATCTACTGATGTCGAAGAGTACCACAAACTGTCAGATTATGCTGTAACATACACAATCTCAGGAACAGAAGACAGATGGAAGGAAGAGGCTGAAATAACAAGGAGAAGCACCACAGAAGTCCTTAATGATTTATCAACTAAGCCTCTCAGACTCTCTGTGTGCCTCACATTATAGCAAAGGGTTGAATCTGCAGCTGTCATTGGTCAGTGTTGACTCACTGCCTCGAATCGATTGGCTGTCCAAAGTAGACCTGATTGGTTTTACAGGAAGCAGAGGAGCTGCTGGAAGAGCTGGAAAATACCAGGATGGAGCAGGTGGGGGAGGGAAAGAAGGAAGCAAGGAAGGAAGGAAACTGTCTCATTTTGTAGTTTTTCCTCATTTGCTCTGCTTTTATTCTACCCATTTACAAAGTAAAAGGTAGAGACAAAGGTAGAGTTGCATTGAGTGCAGTGAGTGAAACATAGGGATGTCCAGATCAAGTTTTTGGTGAACTTTGGGGAGATAATGTGAGAAATTCGTCAGCATGTATTTTGCCAACCTCCATGTCAGAACTGAAACAATACACCCGAACTATTTTTCACATTGGCTGACAGTAGAATGCAGTAAAGAACAGCCAACAGGGAAAAGAAGATGGCTATGAAAGACAGGAAGCTACAAGAGTGAAGACGCCCTCCCAACACCAGAGTGAAGCATTCGATGCAATCCCAGGGTGCACTGCAGAGCCTTAAGTGGAAAGTCCTCTAACGATGCTAATAGGATTAATGCAAACTTAAGCACACACACATCAAAAATCCTGTCAGCAACATGGATACACACTCTATCCTATACTGTATCATTACTGAAATCAACAAACACAAACACACACACACACACACACACACACACACACACACACACAGCAGTTAGAAAAGCATAATGTGAGCCATAAACACTGTTGATGCATTATACAGTATGGCATACATACACAAAACACACACACACACACACACCCACTGCAGTGGAGATAAATCAGTCGTGGCGTCCAATAGATTGCAGCCCAGCAGAAGAAGGTTCTTACAGTCAGTCTAATACAAAGCTGCAGGTGTGTGTGTGTGTGTGTGTGTGTGTGTGTGTGTGTTACAACTGGATGTCTTCCATACTTATCAAACTCCTCTCATTTTCAATTATCTCGGTCAGCTGGTAAGCAGATCAAATCATTTGTCTGTCCTCAACAGGTCAATACCACAATTAAGTCAAAGACTTATAATTTCTTCTAATTCACCTAAACAAACAAAACAAGGCACTGAGGAGACTGTCGGCCTCTAAAGGAAACAATGTTTAAAAGGTGTTGTGGTTTTTGTAATTCATAAAACTGGAGGTTTGTGGGACATGGGAGGAATTTTCTCAGAAGTGTGGTATAGAGCGTTAGTGGGATAAAGGATGGAGATGTGTTCTTGAAAAAAGGAAAACTCCTGGATTCTTCAAAGTAAAATCTGTCTCTGTTTCTTGTAAATTAAAAACTAACAGGCTAATGAAGCCGTTTCCTCAGAAGGAAATGTAAAGGATCAAAGACAAATGAAGTCATTTGCAAAAATACATTTAAACTCTTTTAACTCTGACAGCAACCGAACCCTCTGTGTCTTTCTCTGTGTCTCTCTCTGTCTTTCTGTCTTTTTCACGCTTTTATTCTTTGTCATCACATCAGCCATCTCTCCGTTTAATCTGTCTGGAGAGTTTTCTGCTTACAGCTATTTATCATGTGAATGTGTGTGTGTGTGTGTGTGTGTGTCTGTGTGTCTGTGTAAGAAGGATGAAATTTTAAAATAAATTGAAAAAAGACTGAATGAAAAGAGGAATAAAAAAAGAGGAATCTGTCCGGTCTGAGTGATCCAACAATGGGCGAGCTCAAAAAGAAGAGCAAGACAAAAGAGGACAAAAAGGGAAACTAAAACAGAGGCCAAGTGGACCAGCGGGGGCGAGAGACATACTAAAAGAACACAAAATAGGAAGAGAGAGAGAGACACTGACAGAGAGAGGGAAGGGGCAAGTGGGGGCCAGAGGAAAATAAAGAGCGAGGGATCAAAGAATAGAAAGAAAACTGAGCAGCAGCATGAGTCCACCGGAATTTAGACAAAACCATTTTTCGCTGGAAAAACTGTCTGAGAGTTCACTCTCTCTCTCACTTTATTCTCTACATTCATCGTTGAGTTGATCAACAGAAAAGTAATTTACTTCTTTCAAAATGAAGTGTCGATTTTTCAAGTAAAGCCCCTCGTTATTTCTCCTCAATCGTGATTATTTGCTGTTTTCTCCGTTTTATATTTTTGTAAACTGAAGATCTTTGGGTTTTTGGCTGTTGGCCAGAACAAAAACAGGGAATTTGGCAGATTAATCAATAATAAAAAAAATCGTTTAAAACCTTTTATTCATTTATCAAAAGAAGCCAAAGGTCTGTACAACAACTTTGCCCAAATAAAAGACTTAAGTCTTGAAATCAGCTAAAAATGAATTCATATCAGGAACTGTCTGATCAAAGAAGCAAACAAGACAACAAAACTAAACTACAACTAAACTATTTGAAGCAGGCTTTCGGTACTTGATACTCAGAGCTACAAATACATATCGATAGGTATCAGAAGCATTGAGGGTCGATAAATCAGAAGCAAGAAACATCAACATCTTCTGAGATAACGGCCAGTTAACAATGAATATCTCTCACCAAACCTACAAAAAAAAACAGTGCAGCAGCTCAACAGTAAAAAAAAAAAAAAAAAAAAATCAAGACACTGAAAACGTCTGCGTGTGTAACATGATTCTTAGAGGGCCCAGCCCTGAAGACACGGGACGACACGCACACACACAGACAATCCATCTGCTTCATATTACACACACTTGAAAGCAGTGACACACCTGTCTCAAAGGTATTACACACACCAAATGACACCATAACAGCTTTCCCACCTGGGTAAGACAGATATGGGATTTCTGATTATTCAATGAACAATTTCAATACTGTAAAATAATCCAACAGTTGTTCAAAGCAATGAACTGTGTTCCACTGTTACGCATCACGAGTTCAAACTCTTCATCTGTGAAAAACAACTGATAAAATGATCAGATCATGATCTGGAACAGACCCCTGGACAAACTTCCTGAACCCGACATGCATACATTACATTTTCAAAAAAAAAAAAGAGACCTGATCTGAGAGGGACCTGAGGACGGTCAGACCAGTCAAATAGAGACTAGGATAATTAGACCTGATCCAAAATGCAGTTCAACTGACCAGAACCAGAAGACAAAGAGCACATCAGCAGCAGCATGATGCTCCACCTATTAACTTTTCACTCACAAAATGTGGCAATATTCCCAACACACACACAGAGGCATACAGAGCTCACACACAATGATGCAGTGCATGAAAAATACATGGCAAACCCTCCGAGTCCCAGTTCTCATGAGCACATAAACCCCCCCCCCCCACACACACACACACACAAACACACACACAAACACACAGGTGTGCTGGGGGGGTATGTCTCCATCCCTGATCTACCAGCTGTCAGACTCCACCCCTCCCCAGCCCCATTACTATGGCAACCCCATAAATAATGGAGGCTGCAGTGCATGCTGGGAGCCATCAGGCCAGAAAGGTGCAATCCCATTACAGCAGACTTACATAATGTGAAACCCTCAGTGAACCACAACACTGTCCACTGATGTGCTACTATGCGTTTCCTCTCAAATGTCTTGTGTGTGACAAACGATCTAATGGACACCATGTCTGAAGGGTAACCTGCACCAGAGCCAATGACTGAGAAAAATCCATCCTAAAACTCGCTGCAGCAAGAAATTAGTGAGGAAATGCTCGTGTTGGATAAACACTCTCAGTGTCTTGGATAAAACAACACATTCAACAGTCAGCAATTAACTGGTTTGTGTTTTCGTCTTATGAAAGCAGTTATTTGGCCTCAAAGATAAGGAGAATTTAGCAGATGTCAGTTACATTAAAATATACTGAATAAATACACCAATAACTCAAATAACAAAAAATATTTCTGTCATTGATAGAATGACTGAGGTGGCTACAGTCATTCTTTCACTGCCACAAAGCTCCTGAACCAGGCACAAGGTCCACAGAACAGACTCAGAATCACTACCACAACAGAGAGTTGAGCTACGTCTGTCTTACACCAGCCAAGCTTACCTGTTAATGTCGTGCCTGGGTGGTTTGAAGAGACAGCTTCAACCTGCAGCCTGCACAGAAACAAGAGAGTGACACATTTTTATTACACTCTGTTCATCACCTTGTCGCTTCCTTAAATGAGGTCCGGCTTATCAACGGCTATTAAAACAATTTAATTCGCTCCAACTGCTCATAAAAGGACACAGCAATAAATCTTTCGATCAATCATCAGGATACGGATCAGTACCCAACGCTACCTGGAATATGAAGCTTTTGTGTCAGTATAGCAAAACCTGTCTTGTCATTAACATATCTTTAACCTTCTCTTTCTTTCTGTTTTCAGACATCCGCACAAGTATTAAACAGATTTGATTTACAGGGAACAAAATGCTAGCAGGCTAGCAAAGGTTAGCAGTACTTCCTGGGTTGTTGCATTTGCATTTTATGACCAATAATAAAATCCCATTTTGCAGTCAAGAGCGTCAAAAGAGAAGGACATGACAGTGACGACTTAAGTCAAATGAACATGTTGAGAAATGAAAGACACACTGCTAAGAAGACGCAGAAGTGAAAGGTGAATGCAGTAAATCATTTACTGTGTTTTTATGTCTTGCACACACGCACACACACACACACACACACACACACTTCACAATCAGTGTACTAAAAGTCTTCTAGCAGAAATCCAAAGTCTGGATCACAACCAAAATCTTATCAACTGATCCTGGAATAACTTTTAGAGATCCATTTGATACTGAAAGAAGACAGTAAGGTGAAACCATGAACTCCTCTCAAATACAGTATGTGGTCAAAAGTATGTGGACACCCCTGTGTACTTTTGGTCTGCTCTTGTATTTTTTAATGGCTTGGTCTAAACCCTTAGTTCCAATGAAGTGAAATCTTAATGAAACGGCATACAGTGACATTTTCGATAATAGCGTGCTCCCAACTTTGTGGCAACAGTTTCCACATTCAACATGACAGTGCCTCCATACACAAAGCCAGCTCTAAAAAGATAGATATGGACCTGGCTTAGGGATATGGCTTTCCCAGTTTGATGTGGAAGAACTTGACTGGCCTGCACGGAGCCGCCTTGACCTCACACCCATCCAACACCTTTGGGATGAAGTGGAACGGAGTGAATGCGAGACCAAAATGAGCAGAAAGAAATCCTGCTCTATCCTATTGTAATGGTGTTTCAGTGTGGAAGACAAACCTTTAGAAAACCATTTGAAATGTGTGGAAGGAACCCCATTCTCCAAATATATTCTCATTAGTTAGGACGGGGCTTCTCTCCGTTCTTTTCTCTGTCTTTCTTAGCAGATGGGGTCCACATGCCATTACACAAACAAACAGTCTGCCATCTTACAAGCGAGGAGGAAGCCGTTTGTGTGTATACAGCATGCTAGTGTCATTGGGGCCTCAGACAAGGCTGAACAGATGAAGGTTTGAGAGGAAGAGGACAAACAGAAGGAGGGCAGGGGGTGAGCGTCAGCCCTGCAGCTGTCCACACATTCACACCTTACTGTGAGAAAACACGAACACACAAGGTGCGATGCCAACAGCCAGAAGGGTAATGCTAATGTAGCTCTAGATTATGGCTTATTAAGGTGTTGCTAAACCCTCATTACCACAGGCTAATGCGACATGTCACCAGCTGTGTGTGTAGCTTTAGGTGTGTGTGTTGCTATTTCACCTGTGTTGCTTGCACGCGCGCACACACACACACACACACACACACACACACACACACGCACACACACGCACACACACGCACACATGCACACACACACACACAGAGAGAGAGAGAGAGTGACAATTGGCACAGCTATAGCCTTTGCTAATCACACATGCACAGGTGAGCTGCAGGTCTCGCACACAGACACCCCCCCCCCCCCCATTATTAATTATTTATTAAGCAAACATGTCCATATCCTCTTGTTTCAACTTATCCAATGTGGGGATTTGCTTCTTTTAATTGTAAACTAAATATATTTGGGTTTTGGACAGTTGGTCAGACAAAACAAGACATCTGAAGATCAACATCACCTTGGACTTGGTGTGATGGACATTTCACTGACTAAATGATTAATTGAGAAAATAATAATAGGTAGATTAATCAGTAATGAAAATAATTGTTAGTTGCAGCCCTAATTTAAGATATTCTTCACAATAAAGCAAATGTATGCAAAATTACATATAAATAATCAAACTGATTTTCAAAGGAAACAACTGTGTTTCACAGTCCAGACCTTTAAACTCTTCATGTACAAAACTAAAACCTTTAATGCATTTTGTTAGTTTTTATTACAGTTTGCTCAGAATAAATAATAATATCATATCATTACAGAATGACTCAGCTGAAATTTTATTAAGAATAATATTTAATTATTACCCATCCCTAATCTGCTGTCATTATCAAGCAACAGGTTTATTATTCACTATGAAACATCTTTTGAAGCACCTTAACTACTTTCATACATTCAGCTTCATTTCTGTCATTGTTAACAACGTTATCATTCGAACAGACTGGACAGGTTTAGCTCCAAATTAGCTTTGTCTGTTCAAGTCAAGGCTGAAGCATCAACAACCACAACAACATGAAGATCAGCCTGAAAATCCAACGTGTTGCTCTCTAAACCGGCTTTGTTTCCCCCCGAACGGCCGGCTGTCCTATCTGCGAGGTGACACACAATAAGTCAGACTACTTGTGCGTGTAATGTACTTGGAAGACAACTGTGAGAGTAATTGTGTTTAATGGCTGCAAGCCTAATTATTCTTGCTGAGCATGCTGATATCTGATGAAGTCACACATGAAAATATGATGGATCCTTACACTAAAAATCTAGAACTACATTTTTGGAGGTCTTGCAGCATTAGTAGCATATAATTGAAAGTAACAGGCTTTTTTTTTTAGGAAGGTTAGGCTATCAGTGTGAATTACGGCTGCAACTATTTTCATTATCGACTAATCTGCCGAATGTTTTCTTGATTAATTGATTGTTTGATCTATAAAAATGTCAGAAAATAGTGTAACATGCATATCACAGTTTCCCAGAACCCACGTTAATGTCTTAACAATGCTTTTGTTTGTCCAACAGTATAAAACCAAAGGATATTACATTTTCATAGAGGACAAAAAATATTTATTTATTTATAATTACTTATTACTGCCTTTTCCATATAATGTAACACTAACGAGAGAGAGAGAGAGAGAGAGAGAGAGAGAGAGAGACAGAGAGAGAGAGAGAGAGAGAGAGAGAGAGAGAGAGAGACAGAGAGAGAGAGAGAGAGACAGAGAGAGAGAGAGCATGTAGCGGGCAAGCTGACGCGCTTGACTGACCATATTTAAAATTTGGAGAGTGTGTTGGCAAGGGAGGAGGGTGTTGTTCTCGTCTATCTGTTGAAACAAAGGTGAGAACACAGCATGAAACATCCCCCTGGGGAAAGGACAAGATGGGAGAGAGACAGAGAGAATAAGAGAGATGGCTCTTGGCCAAGCGATAAAGCGGAGAAAAAAAGAGGCATAGAGAGACTATGGAAAAAAATCTGACAAAATCTCCAAGAGGGACAATAAGACTCTATAAGTGAGACACCGAAAGAGGCAGAGAGAGAAAGAGAGAAATTTGAGAAAAAGTAAAATATAATAAAACATAAAGCAATAAAAATGAGATGTGATGGAGGTGGAGAGAGATGGCCACCGACACAATTTGAGTGTGTCATTTGTTTTTTATTGGTTTAGTAAAATGTTTAAATCTATGATCCTTAAGATTTTCATGAACTCAAACCCTGTTTTAGATGATATTTATGGTAAACATTCATTCAGCAACAGCCATTTGTAATTTTATCTCACTGATATCAGCTTCACTGTTCACTCTCCTACAGCTGTATCAGAGCTGAATTAAGTTACTGCTAATGCTAACCCAATATGTCCTCCTGCTGCTGCTTCAAAATAGAAGCACTGAACTTGCAAAACATGGAGTGGCTTTTATTGTGAAAGAAGTCACAGGATTCACGGTTGCAGTCAGATTTGAGTGACCCCCTGTATTTCCCACACTGCCTCCAGTTGATCTTCATGTATCTCTACATCGATGGTGTTTTTCTCCTTAAATCACAAATGTCAAGCACTACAGGTGAAATGTGCCAACTTCATTCATTTTGATTTAAGTTTTCCTTCTGCTTTAAATGCGAGAGGAAGCGATAGAAAGTGAGAGAATCCCTGGCAAAAACAGCAGAGAGAAGAAAATATAACTAGTAGGTGGAAGGAAGTGGATGAGAGCTTCCTCTGTTTGACTGTGAGAAAAATGAAGGGGTATTTATAGAGAATGGCATTATAGTTGCTTCACTGGTTACATAAGATAGACTGGAGGAGAGGAGTGAACAAGGGATGAAGACGTGAAGAAGAGGATAAAGACGAGGAAAGCAGCCATGAAGACGGGGGGACAGAAAGTGAGGAAAGATCGAAGAAGAGGAAAAAAAGAGAGATGTTGATGAAAAGA